>NW_007378936.1:4765-76457 GCF_000475195.1 Diaphorina citri | reverse complement strand
TTTTTTTTTTTTTTTTTTTTTTTTTTTTTTAATATATATAATGTTGTAATGTAACATCAAAAAACATAATTTTTGAAGTTTTTATTTTTAATACAAATGGGAAAACACAGTGACTTCCATGGGACATATTGGTTTAGGTATGATGTTGTTTACCAGATTTCTCTTGTTGATCTCTAAACTAAAGTGCTACGTTGATTTTGAATTTGACTGAGCGATAGTTTCTTGAGTGAAAATCATTTCCATTTCTTTCTTTCTTTTTTCTTAAAAAAAAAACCTCAATGTAAGGAGGTTTTTCCGAAAAGAAACGAAATTCCCATTTAGGTGCTGGGTCAACACGAGAACACCAGAAAGTAACCCGTTGAAATATTTGCAATCGAAAAACGAGTACAAATTTTTATGCTATGCTTATGGCCTATGCTTATGCTCGGAGCTATAGTCCTTTGGATTTGTGGATCTTGAAAATTGGTCCTAAGGTATTTCCAATTTTCCAATATAGAGTTTACTCAAAAAAATCAATTTAAAAAATTTGGACCGATTGCAATACTTTCATTAGGTACTAGTATAGCTCGCTATACTATAGTAATAGAAAGTAAAAATTCCGACCCGTGTGTGGAACATTTCATTGAGTAGCCACGGGATCACGGGAAGTGACGTGTTTAAAATTAAACTTTGCGTGTGACGATTTTTTGCTCACACGAGGACACGAGGAAAAATAATAGAAAGTAAAAATACCCAGAATTTTGAAATTAATTTTTCAATTCCGAATGCAAAATTGAAATGGATGGTGATGAAACCCAGAAAAAAATCTCGAATTTTAAACATAAACGAAAAATTATAACATTTTGAGCATGTGTGCATTTTGTTGTATGGAAAGTTCTCTCCTCCCCACCCTCTCTCCTCCCCTCCCTCTCTCTCTCCCCTCCCTCTCTCCTCCCCTCCCTCTCTTTCTCCTCTCGCCTTTTCCTTCCACACATAATATGAAGAACCAACAGAAACACAATGAAGGGTTGTTACCGAGTTACCAAACTAAAATGTCTTGTATTTCCTCTATCTCAAGTTGTAGAGAAGAAACTTGTAACTTAAATGTTCATTGGAGGTGGTAGTCAACTTCTAAATTGTTACCTACTGCTCAAATTCGATTCAAACAAGTTTGTGCTCTATTTTTTTTCCAATTAAGTAATATCCTCTACAAAAACACAAATGTAAAAAAAAGGATTCATAATTTGGATGAGTGAATCAGTGAGTTAGTCAGTATGCAAACACATAATTAAAATTAAATTCAAATTATCTAAATATTATAAATAATGGGATTTGGATAAAATAGCATTAAGTAATAATTAATTAGTTACTACAACAACAATAATTTGAAATAATAATAAACCTCTGTAATATTTAATTTTTTTTTTTTTTTTTTCAATTAAGTAATATCCTCTACAAAAACACAAATGTAAAAAAAAAAAAAAATAAATAAATTGGATGAGTGAACCAGTGAGTGAGTCAGTATGCAAACACATAATTAAAATTAAATTCAAATTATCTCAATATTATAAATAATGGGATTTGGATAAAATCATAGCATTAAGTAATAATTAATTAGTTACTATAACAACAATAATTTAACATAATAATAAACCTGTGTAATAGGTAATAAACTAATAAATAATAAACATTCTGTTTTTGTTCCATTCAACAGGTGCGCGCCACAGACCACGGTTCCCCCAACCAGAGCTCCACAGCGCGGGTCTCCGTACAAGTGGTTCGACTCCCGGACGAGTCAAAAAATCCGCCAACCATCAAATCCCCCGACCAGCGTGTAGAGGTTACCGAAAACGATGCTGTGGGGTTCCTAGTGGCCCTCATCCAAGCGAGTGACCCTGATGGGGACACTCTGTGGTATAGGATAGTGGATGGGGATCCCAACAGTACGTTCTCTATTGGGAATGACAAGGGCAATGTACTCCTGGCGAGAAGAGTGGACTGGGAGACACAGGCCCAGTATACGCTCAACATAAGTGTCTCGGATGGAATACACTCTTGCATTTGAAGCTTGCGGGCTGATATTAATAAGTTCCGACATGCTTTTAAAACACAAAGTACCTACCTACCTACTACTTGCCTGCGTCTCCCTAAAATTAAATAAATAAACATACTCAAAATTCAAAACTGAAAGTGAAGTAGTGAACTTAACCCCCCCTCCTCTCTCTCCACTCCTCCCCCTTTTTCTCCTCCTCTTCTCTCTCCTCCTCCTTACCCTGACTTACACACATTATTTACCTACATACCCTCACATGCTTCATACCTTTAGGGGGAATCAGGGTAAAACGAAACACTCTTGTTTTCCTGATGGTTTGCTATACAAAGTGATAATGTGCATTTTTTTGGGGTGAATTTATTTGAAAGTGTCCATTTTCGAAACAGATTTTTTTATGTGTTCTTAATATTATTTCATATGTCTTAGAGCAGGCACTTGCTCTTTTGTGGTGGAAAAGCTTTCGAGTTCTAGGTCTCTTCAGACCGGTCTGAAGAATAACTAGTCTCTTCAGACCGTTTGAGAGACCTAGAAGTCGGAAGCTTTTTTCCGCCATACACTTGACGATTGGAGTGTGAGTGGCCGTACCTTCTGAGTTACAGCACTGCCTTTAATTTTATCCTGATGGATAGGAAGATGGGGGTTGGTTCTCTTTTACTGGAAGATAAGGGCTTCTCTTTTACCTCTTGGTTCCACTTGGCCCCGAATCCCCCAAACATGCAACCTTCATACTTCATACCTACTTCGAAACAATTTCATTTCAGCTCAGTTCACTTTTGCAACGCAAACAACAGAAAAAGCTTTTTCTCTTGCATTTGAAGCTTGCGGGCTGATATTAATAAGTTCCGACATGCTTTTAAAACACAAAGTACCTACCTACCTACTACTTGCCTGCTTCTCCCGAAAATTAAATAAATAAACATACTCAAAATTCAAAACTGAAAGTGAAGTAGTGAACTTAACCCCCCCTCCCCCCTCCTCCTCTCTCTCTTCCCCTCCTCCTCCTCCTCCTATTTTTCCTCCTCCTCTTCTCTTTCCTCCTCCTTACCCTGACTTACACACATTATTTACCTACATACCCTCACATACCTACCTTGCTTCATACCTTTAGGGGGAATCAGGGTAAAACGAAACTCTCTTGTTTTCCTGATGGTCTACTATACAAAGTGATAATGTGCAATTTTTTGGGTGAATTTATTTGAAAGTGTCCATTTTCGTAACAGATTTTTTCCATGTGTTCTTAATATTATCTCATATGTCTTAGAGCAGGCACTTGCTCTTTTGTGGTGGAAAAGATTTCGAGTTCTAGGTCTCTTCAGACGGTCTGAAGAATAACTAGTCTCTTCAGACCGGTCTGAAGAATAACTAGTCTCTTCAGATCGTTTGAGAGACCTAGAAGTCGGAAGCTTTTTTCCCCATACACTTGACGATTGGAGTGTGAGTGGCCGTACCTTCTGAGTTACAGCACTGCCTTTAACTTTATCCTGATGGATAGGAAGATGGGGGTTGGTTCTCTTTTACTGGAAGATAAGGGCTTCTCTTTTACCTCTTGGTTCCACTTGGCCCCGAATCCCCCAAACATGCAACCTTCATACTTCATACCTACTTCGAAACAATTTCATTTCAGCTCGGTTCACTTTTGCAACGCAAACAACAGAAAAAGCTTTTTGCCCTCTTCTTTTCCCTGCGAGAAAACAAAATGTTTTATGATTTAACCTGAAACTAGTGAACACATCCGTAAACTCAGAAGTGATATTTCCGCCAAAGTCATTAGTTGAAAATTTTGCGCGCCCCTTCTCTCCCTCCCCTTCGCTTAAATACATATTGGTAATGGAAAGTAACCCTTCTATCCCTCCCCTTCACATACATATTGGTAATAGAAAGTAAAAATTGATGGACAGAAAGACTTTGTATGTAAAATGGGAAAGGAGGTGGAGGGCGTGAAAGTAAAAGGTTAGAAAATACCTCTCCCTCTCCAAAACAAAAAAAAAAGGTATTAAAAAATACTAATAGCGAGATATTTCCCCTGTCGGGCATTAAAACAGATTTAAAGGGATTTTTTTCTTGGGCTACGGGTTTAATTTAAAATATTAGGGACACGGTTGGTCCAGTTTCACAGCTAAACGCCACTGATGCTGACTCGAGTAATCTGACCAAGCTAGTATACTCGATAGAGTCTGGTAACGATGCCCATATCTATTCCTTGGCCCCCGACACTGGCCTTATCACACTCAAGGAGGCCTCCCTGGGGGCCAAAACGGCCCCACATGTGCTCAAAGTGGCCGTCAAAGATGGCCGCTTTACCTCTTATGCGTAAGTAGTTGAGAGTAATATTTTATTTCTACTGTGAGGTAGATGCATTTTTTTTTTCTTGTTACAAGAAGAAGAAAAATGTGCCCAAAAACATTCCAATGGAAGAGCGCTCATTGTTTACAAGCTCCCTGAAATTCCTCAAAACACACTAACATCACGTCACGTCACTTGAACTCATGGGGAGTCAGAAAGATGTAGTTCAAAGTTTTCCCATAATATTGTAGAAGGTAATCTCGTTCAGAACAGCCACACTACTAGTGTTTCTACCTTAATTTGCACATTTATTACTCACGAAAACTGAGTGCATATGAATTATGAAAGTATTGGTCTAGTCTACTCTAAATAAATGTCTCACCTGTGTCTCATTCTTGTTCCCAGAACGGTCAACATCGCGTGGGCGAAGAGCGAGAACTCCGGCCTCACATTCCAGAGACCGCTGTACCAGGGTTCGGTTCTCGAGAACGCCACCAAAGTTATTACAGTGGCGGTCGTCAACGTGATAGGTTCGGCTCTGAACGAGTACCTGGAGTTTTCCATTCTCAACCCCACACCACTGTTCCAGATAGGGAGAACGTCGGGTGCCCTACGTACGACTGGGGTGAGGTTTGATCGGGAGACCCAGGAAGAATATCAGCTCATTGTACAGGTAAGATTTTTTCGTTTTTTTTTTAATTTTTTATTTATGTTTAGGCATTTTAACACTACGGACAGAAGGTCGTCCGCGCGAAGGGTTTTGATAGAGGAAACTTACTTACTTACTCTCCGTGTCCGGCTATACTTGATTTCTCCAATGATTCGCGGCAGCTATTACACGTTCATTTGCGTCAGCAAGGTCAAGGTACAGAGGAAGAAGAATCGGTCTGAGGTTAAGTAGCAGAGAATGTATGATGAACACAGCTTCTCGAAAGCAAGAAAACCAGAGACAGTTTGAATGTGTAAAATATGTTCACAAACTGCGTCCAGCTTTCCTATTTTCCATCGGCTGTTATGACATATATGACCATTTCGTCCGTATTCTTAATACTTCCTCTGCTTAGTTGGTGTTCGGTCTATGCTGGCTTTTCCCAGCTCCACTCAGGCTGGGTGAGGTTAATGTGTGGAGGCCGGTAGCCTGTCACCGAATGGAGGGTAAGAACCCCATTCTCTAAAGGCCTTAGCAGGGACCTTAGACGCTCAGACCGCTATCAAACAAAAATGACTTTAAACAGTGGCATTAAACCTCTCTCTTCTTTTTTCCAGGCTAAAAGCGAAGACAAGGGTCCGAAATCCTCGACAATCAGTCGTGTAGCTCATGTCCCCGTAAACATAACAGTGCTGGATAAAAACGACAACTGCCCCATGTTTGTCAACCTACCCTATTATGCCGTGGTACCGGTAGATGCCCTCAAAGGAGGCGTCATTACCAAGGTAAGAATGGCGGCAACTTTATAGCTTTCCAATATTTTGGAGTCATTCGCAGATGATTATAGCAACAATATATTGCAATTCTAAAACAGTTACCATATTACTTGAATCTTACGGGCCAGTCTTGTAGCATACAGCATACCCATTCCGTAATGTGTTCCTCATTAGATGGCCGAGAAGACAACACTTCCGATCTAGATGCTGTCAACACAAGAGCACCGGAAAGAAACACCGTTAAAAAGATTGCAATTTGGAGGCTATACTTGATTTCTCCAATGATTCGCGGCAGCTATTACACGTTCATTTGCGTCAGCAAGGTCAAGGTACAGAGGAAGAAGAATCGATCTGAGGTTAAGTAGCAGAGAATGCATGATGAACACAGCTTCTCGAAAGCAAGAAAACCAGAGACAGTTTGAATGTGTTAAATAAGTTCACAAACTGCGTCCCGCTTTCCTATTTTCCATCGGCTGTTATGACATATGCCGAAAAACGCTGAAATTCTGTTTCGTGTTAATATAGGCCGGGCGGTGCTGCGAACTCTTGACGTTCGCGCGCCTCCCGGCGCGCTTGATATGACCATTTCGTCCGTATTCTTATTACTTCTTCTGCTTGGTTGTTGTTCGGTCTATGATGGCTTTTCCCAGCTCCACTCAGGCTGGGTGAGGTCAATGTGAGGAGGCCGCTAGCTTGTCACCGAATGGAGGGTAATAACCCCATTCTCTAAAGGCCTTAGCAGGGACCTTAGACCGCTATCAAACAAAAATGACTTTAAACAGTGGCATCAAACCTCTCTCTTCTTTTTTCTAGGCTAAAAGCGAAGACAAGGGTCCGAAATCCTCGACAATCAGTCGCGTAGCTCATGTCCCCGTGAACATAACAGTGCTGGATAAAAACGACAACTGCCCCATGTTTGTCAACCTACCCTATTATGCCGTGGTACCGGTAGATGCCCTCAAAGGAGGCGTCATTACCAAGGTAAGAATGGCGGCAACTTTATAGCTTTCCAAAAATTTGGAGTCATTCGCAGATGATTATAGCAACAGTATATTGCAATTCTAAAACAGTTACCATATTACTTGAATCTTACGGGCCAGTCTTGTATAGCATGCCCATTCCGTAACGTGTTCCTCATTAGATGGCCGAGAAGACATTACTTCCGATCTAGATGCTGTCAACACAAGAGCACCGGAAAGAAACACCGTTAAAAAGATTGCAATTTGGGTGCAAATTTTTGTCCATGTTGGACATCGAACCCGGGATTTTTGGAATGGGCTTTTAGTTTATGTCACATTGTTGGAGTTAAAAAAAAACTTTCCCCCCCTTCTTCTTCTAGTTTTCAAGCCCATTCTACTAGCCCTGTGTATAACCATATGCAAATTTTTGTCCATGTTGGACATCGAACCCGGGATTTTTGGAATGGGCTTTTAGTTTATGTCACATTGTTGGAGTTAAAAAAAAAACTTTCCCCCCTTCTTCTTCTAGTTTTCAAGCCCATTCTACTAGCCCTGTGTATAACCATTACCACTACCTTATGTAATATTTATGTATGTCCTAATATAAATCCAACTAATAATTTCCATTTATGTATGTCTCCAGGTTCATGCAATAGATTTAGACAAGGGTGAGAACAGTGAGGTACGATATGAACTTAGCAAGGGACATGGTGAACTATTCAAGGTGGACCGGAACAACGGAGAGATATCCCTGAAACAAGTCCTGGAGGGACACAACAGGGAATATGTCCTGCATATATCTGCCTTTGATAAAGGTAAGACAATTTACACTAGTAGTACAATGAACTGAATCTCCCTTGCTAAAGAAATAGCAAAGGTTGAGTGCGAAGGGCAACATCCACTCCTAAAAATGCAGCCAAAACCAAATGTCAAAGCAATTACCCTAATAGTAGGTCTAATTGAGAGGCTGACGAAAAACGCCGACCCCGTCTGTACACGGGAAAAGGCGAAGAAAAAGAAGAATAGTTCAAAGTTGAACTGTAGACCTCACTCAGACTCTTTTCCGGCTCAAAATTTAATGAGAAATTTTCCCTTACTTGTTGAACAGTTTTGCCAAGTTTCATTAAAATCGGATGAACTATTGCAGATGTATTGTGAATCGAACATATCGAACAGATGTATTGTGAATCGATTATGACTAACTTTTTTTTATATATCAAAAACCTAATGATGCCCTCTTCTATTCTCTCCTCAGGAATCCAGCCCTGTTCTACCGAAGTCTCTGTGAACGTTAAAGTCATCGATAAATCCATGCCTGTATTCGACAAACAATTCTACTCGGTGTCTGTACGTGAAGACATACAAATCCACTCTCCCCTGCCCCTCACCATACGGGCCGAGTCCCCCCTCAACAGAAAACTCATCTACAGTATCACCGGCGGCAATTCGAGGGAGCAGTTTGCTGTGGATTTCAATACTGGTGAGTTATTTTTTGATATGAGGGGAACAGCACAATGTCCTAGTCTTGAAAATTAATTATTTTGAACCCCCCAATCCCCAAGTAACACAAAGGATTGTATATCAGTGTTTTACCTTGGAAACGAATGTGTCACATGTTTTAGGCTTCTAATACGATTCCTAGGTAATTAGGACCTCTTATGGTTGATTTATTTTGTATACATGCTACCAACTTGAAAGCTACCTTTCAAGGACCCCAGTAGGTATTAGGAAAATTGTAGCGAAAATAAACTTTTGTTATAAATAAACAATGGGCATGTGTCTTGAAACCTCATTTTCCCTTTCAGACTAGTTAGTTAACATCTTGATGGATGTCTCAGCTACTTGCAAGCACACCTGTGAAGTGCTATTTCCCTCTCTCTAGTTAGATATCTACTAATTTATTCATAAATTACCTATCCTGAAATGTGTCCAAATTAATTTCTAAATGTCCACCACTGACTAATACATCGTCTCCCTTTCCCCCTCTATGTGTTTCCCTACAGTGGCGGATGGTAACAATGGGCCATGTGAGTACAGAGATTACAAGTAGTCTTGACTAGTCAACAGTTTATCATTTGATTTCTAATATTTTAGTGGGGTTAAATTTTAAAATAAAAATAATAAGTAATCTTTTAGTGGTTCAATGAACTAAGAATTTACCCGGAAAAGGGGCCTTTAAAGGCACGAAACCCTAAATTTAGGACATTCGTTTTGTTAACTTAGGAGCCATCAAAAGTCCTCGGGCTTTTAGAGGCTACGTTAAGCCCAAAAGCCCAATCCACCCCAAAAGTACCAAAACTGATGGTAGAATATCTTAAAATCACTAGAACATAGTATCAAATTATCAATCAAATGATAACTGTTCACCAATGGCTTTCTTGTACCAACTGGGTTGTTTGCGCTTTCGTTTTGTAAATTATTTTCAAGTTTTTGTAATGGTCTTGTTGCTCATTTGAGTTGATTTATAATTTCACAGTATTTTTACTTTTTATTATTTTTTGGATTTTTTTCTTTTCTATCCTTAAGGCATGGCCGTTCATGTCACTCATCCATTTAGTGGTCTTGCTCGGCGTAGCTTAACAAAAACGAACCGGAAAATAGCCTATAACCTTCACGGGAGTGCAAGCAATAAGTTGACAAAGTTTCATAGCAATCGGATGAGCGGTTTGGCTAGAACACACACACACACACACACACACACACACACACACACATTAATTTTTATATATTAGAATTAGAAGATATAGAACGGTTTTATTTTTTATCACTTATTTTGGGTACACTTGGTATTTTCCCCTGTACCTACAATGCAGATGGGTTGTTTGATTAGAAGTGATAAGCACCAACTCGCATGCATTGGAATTTTCTATGTGATGTATCTACCTATTGCTAGTATTGTGAAGTTCACTTTATGGCCGCGGCTTGTCACAACTTTAGCAATTACAAGTAATCATAGCCATCAAATCACACCTTGCTAATTGGTGTTTTTTTCCCCCACTAGTAGTTTTCCACTGATTTCACTTTGGTCGAAGCTTACAAAGTCGAGTTAACTGGGATTAGAACATAGTTATAAGTTGATCCCGTGATAATCTTAATACTGACTGGATCTCGTGTGAACTTGATTTGGATATAGCAATCGGATGAGCGGTTTGGCCAGGCATAAAGTTCAAACAAACAAACAAACACACACACACACACACACACACACACACACACATTCATTTTTATATATTAGATATAGAACGGTTTTATTTTTTATCACTTATTTTGGGTACACTTGGTATTTTCCCCTGTACCTACAATGCAGATGGATTGTTTGATTTGAAGTGATAAGCACCAACTCGCATGCATTGGAATTTTGTATGTGATGTATCTACCTATTGCTAGTAATGTGAAGTTCACTTTATGGCCGCGGCTTGTCACAACTTTAGCAATTACAAGTAATCATAGCCACCAAATCACGCCTTGCTAATTGGTATTTTTTCCCCCACTAGTAGTTTTCCACTGATTTCACTTTGGTCGAAGCTTACAAAGTCGAGTTAACTGGGATTAGAACATTGTTATAAGTTGATCCCGTGATAATCTTAATAGTGACTGGGTCTCGTGTGAACTTGATTTGGCTAAAAAACAGAGTGGAGTGGAAAGCAGAGAGCACGTAGAGAGGAGTGATAAAGTCCAACCGCAAAAATCTCTTCTCTACCCCGTTTTTAGTCTTAGACCTAAAAATATCTTAGATAGATATCAAAGAAAAACTCATGACATTTTCTATCTTTTCTGATATAACATTTTCATACTTTTCTTAGGTTTGCTTAGTTTCCTATTATGACTTGCACCTTTCTTACATACAACGCCTAAATTTCCTCTTCTATATCGTTTCAAATTATCTGATCCTGACGGTGGATAAATCTTGAAAACCACTGTTTTCCTCTCATGGAGTTTCTCATTGATTTTCTTGGTACATCTCGATCTAGATCTATTCAGAGGTCTTTTTATACTGGATTTTCGTTTAATTACATACAACGCCTAAATTTCCTCTTCTATATCGTTTCAAATTATCTGATCCTGACGGTGGATAAATCTTGAAAACCACTGTTTTCCGCTCATGGAGTTTCTCATTGGTTTTCTTGGTACATCTCGATCTAGATCTATTCAGAGGTCTTTTTATACTGGATTTTCGTTTACCAAGCTTTGGATTAGACTTCCACTGTGTTGATTTCTGTTTCTTCTGAACCACCCTCTTATTCCTCTCACTTGCCTTTTCATCGTTTCTCTTCTCAGGTTGAGAATTCACTTTAGTAACAGTACTGTCTGTGTAGGATTCAGTAGTAACACTTGGACCAGTATATTGATCCCTACACTCAAATTTCTCTTTCATTCTCGTCATACATTTCCTGCAGTGATTATATTGGATGTGAAGTTGATCTAGGTTTCGCTGCAGGGCAAGATTCTCAATTTCAAGATTCTCTTTCTCTTTTTCCATGGTTTCACATTTCTCCTTCAGTTCGGTGTAACAGGTTTTCATTTGAGTTTGTTGACTTTGCATATCATTCATACAAGCCCTCAGCTCCGCATTCTCTGTCTCGAGTTTCTTCAGTTCTATCTTATATTGTTTGATCTTACAGCATACATCATCCATGCGGGCAAATGTTTTCTCCAGATAATGCTTGTTGGCTTCCAAATCTTGATTGCGAAGTTCATTCTCTTCTTCCCAACAGCTGATGGTCTCCTCCATTTCTTGCACTTGTAGCTCCAAGTTGACAATTGTGTTTTTGAGTTTACATATAAGATCATCTTTCTCATTTTTAGAAGAGTTACTGTCCCCTGCTTCCTGATTAGTTCGTTGGAAGCAAGCGATTTCTTCTTTTAGTTTCTTCTGGCAATCATAGAGGTCTTGGATTTGAATATCTTTGAAGTTGAGTTGCTCCAGATATCTCTTAAGTTTACTGTTCAATTTCTCTAGCTCAAAATCACGATCTTGTAGTTTCTGATCCAGAGTCTTGTTCTTAATAACTAACTCATCCACTTCATTTCTTAGATCTTCCACTGCTTCACAAAAATCACCTTGGTCTTCTTGTCTGGCTGGTTTCCATATAGTTTGATACCTAGGGTTGGTTCGGTTTGATTCCCACTTAGAATTTAGAGACATTGTGTTGTATTCAATTTAAGATCCCACGTCTTTTGTCACGAGGCTTGTTTTCTACTCGCAAATTAATGCTAGCCATACTATAGACTCTACCGGGCAGATCACCCTGGCTGCACCTCTAGACCGGGAACACAAGTCGGTCTACTCCCTAGGCGTAGAAGCGTATACAGATTCGAGCCCGCCACTCAGCGCCATGTGTGAGGTCACGGTGCAGATATTGGACGTTAATGATAACAGTCCAGTGTTCAGCTCGGACAGCTACTCGATTGCGTTCGCTGAGAATGTACCGGAAGGAACGCCTGTCCTCAAAGGTAAGCCGGGTGGTTGGGTGGAAGAGATCCAATAGGAGAAATTAGGAGAACCCTGCCAGTAAAAAAAAAAAAAATCTCATCCCTAAAGGTTAGGAAAAGGCATTTATGGAGTTTTTGAAGGATCGACTGCACTTGGAATTAATGATAAAATATCCTAAATTTCAAGAATTAATATTAATAATTCACTTCGTTCGTTTAGTTTTCAAAGTGTCTAAAAAGACTTCTCATTCTTATCTTAGCAGTGAAAACATTTATTTATAAAAAGTGGTCTGTTTATTCTATCGAACTTGGCCTGGCGCACTGCCGTGCACTCAGATTTCAGCTCAGAATTCTAATTTCAAACTCCATTTATCTCCCCCTCAGTTCACGCGGAGGATGCAGATGAAGGTAGCAACGCGGAGCTCCGCTACACACTACAGGGTGCGTCCAAAGATCTCTTCTCCATCGATCCCTATACAGGATGGCTCAGCACGCAGGTCCCTCTGGATCGGGAACAGCAAGCTTCGCACTCTCTGGTGGCCGTGGTGACGGATAATGGGTCACCCGCTATGTCTGCCCGAGTCCCCATTCATATAGATCTGATTGATTATAATGACAATCCGCCTGGCTTCTCACAGAATACGTATGCTGCAGCAGGTGAGTTATATTAAAATTTTGTGTATATGTATTGAAAATTTGCCCAATTTTGTTCTCTTGACGTGGCTGTACAACTATCTGCTTACTTCGTATTTTAATCGACCTAAGTAGGAAATGTTAGGAAGTAGGTAAAAGAGTTTTCCCTATAAGGTTTGGTAGAGGAACCGTAACAGCGGAAGTATCGTCCCGAAATTGAAGAAAAAAGGTGAATAGAATGGGAGAGAGCTAGACGTTCCGAAACTCATTTTCTGTTCCTGTGGTATCCACGGTGTTGGAAGGATTTCAGGTTGATCGACTGCTTTCCGTAAAAAATAAATAATAAGTCAGACTGAGTCAGCCTCGTTAACTTGGAGGGCAACTGCCTTGTAAGCTGGCTTTCTCCTATCCTGTCTTCCTTCTCTCTTCGCTTTCGGGAGGATAAGACCTTAGCAGATGGGTCACCCGCTATGTCTGCCCGAGTCCCCATTCATATAGATCTGATTGATTATAATGACAATCCGCCTGGCTTCTCACAGAATACATATGCTGCAGCAGGTGAGTTATTTCAATTTCAATTTTTTAATAGACCTTTATTTTTATTGTTTATAATTTTGTTCACAATACAATATAATTTATTTACGAAAGATTGATTTTGCCAGCTTAGTTAGCTTGGAGGGTAGCGCGTCTGCCTTGTAAGCGCTAGGTCGCGGGTTCGATTCCCATCCAGGGCGGATTTTATCCTGAAAGATTAGGTTCGTTCCCGGAACGCCTGGCTCTCTCATATCCTGTCTTCTTTCTCTCTTCGCTTTCGGGAGGATAAGACCTTAGCAATTACAGTTCCCTCTATCAAAACTCTTACAAGAAGAAAGATTTTATTTGCTTTACTTTGACTTTTGTGTCTATCTTGTGTTTCCAGTGAATGAGGATGCTCTCCCCGGCACGGTCCTACTCACACTGAGCATTAGTGACGCGGACTCCGACCCCGCCCCCTCCACCTTTTACATAACCCAGGGTGACACGCATGCGCAGTTCGCAATCCGTAGTACAGGCGAAGTGTACGTTACGCGGGCATTGGATAGGGAGGCCCAAGACAGCTACTCGTTGACTGTGCTAGTAACCGATGGGAAGTTTGTGTCCACTGCTCAGCTGGATGTGGATATACTTGATGCTAATGGTAAGTTAAGCAACGTTCAGTTTGGTTGGTATGTGGATGGGTGACCATCTGGAAGGCATGGTAGTCATGCTAGAGCTACTAGTGAAAAGTGAAATGCAGACATACTTGAGCTATTATTTTGTGCTCGAGTTTAAAAAAAAAATGAGTATCATCACCCTCATCAACCTTCACAAGCTGGGCGAGGCCAAGGTGCACCTCCTCAACATATCCGCTTCGGATGGCGTCTACACCTCTTTCGCCAGGGTCCGTGTTGAAATGCTATCGGCCAACAGAGCCCCGCCCCAGTTTGACAAGCACCAGTACGATGTGAAGATGATGGAGAACCAGAAAAAAATGAGCACTGATTATTTTGGTGTGCACTGTGAGCTTTCTGATAGTGGAGCTGGTTTTAGTGTAGTAAACATTGTTGAAAAAACAAGAAGAAAAATCAGATTCTCTCTCCCCGCCCCTCTCTACCCTCCCTCATTTCTTTATCTCTATTTGCCCTTCTCCTCTTTTTGTATATTTGAATTTTGGAATGCTCCTTTCGTCTCCTGCAATGTTAAAAAAATGAGCACTGATTATTTTGGTGTGCACTGTGAGCTTTCTGATAGTGGAGCTGGTTTTAGTGTAGTAAACATTGTTGAAAAAAACAAGAAGAAAAATCGGATTCTCTCTCCCCGCCCCTCTCTACCCTCCTTCATTTCTTTATCTCTATTTGCCCTTCTCCTCTTTTTGTATATTTTGGAATGCTCCTTTCGTCTCCTTCAATGTACATCTGAGAACTAATTACCAAATTTTCTCTGCCTTACAGACGAGCAGCCATACTGTGTCAAGTACCGCTACCGGCATAGTATATCAGAGGGCGTACTACCTGGCTCCTATGTACTGAATGTACAAGCTACAGATGCTGATCTTGATCCTAAGCTGAGGTTTTATCTGACCGGCGAGAATTCAGACCATTTCTCCCTAGATGCTAACACGGGTAAAGCATGAATATTTCTTAGTTTGTGTTCAACCTTTTTTTATACATATTTGGAAGTTTGATACCTTCTGTGAAATGAGATATCTCTTGACTAGTTGCGCCTTTGTAGAAATAGGTTTGATAAAGGGAATTGTAATTACAGAGGCCCTACCGTCCTGAAAGCGAAGAGAGAATGAGAACAGGATGGGAGAAAGCCAGCCCTTCCGAGAACGAACCTCATCTGTTCAGAATAAAGTTCGCGCCTAGCGGGAATCGATTCCGCAACCTAACGTTTACAAGGCAGGCACGCTACCCTCTAAGAGATACTTTGTTTTATTTTTATACCAACAACATAACAGTCGACAAGCAACTAAGAAAGGATAATTGAAATACATAATTACAAATATCAGTCGAACTGATGCGGACACCTTGAAAGTTGTACTTTATATGTACACAATTATTATTTTTTTATTAATTGTCCACACCATTTTGATTGATATTCATCTAAAATGTTTACAATACAGGTAAAGGAGACCCAATGTGCCTAGGCATGTGTAAAAAATAATAGCTGTTACAGCTTTTAAAAGTTTCAAGTGATAGGTAACCACGGGCGGCCTCAGCAAGTTTACTGTCTGAAGCCTGGCCGCCCGGGGCGGATTTTATCCTGATGGGATAATGTTCGTTCTCGGAACGGCTGGCTTTCTCCTATCCTGTCTTCCTTCTCTCTTCGATTTCGGGACGATAAGACCATAGCAGTTACAGTTCCCTCTGTCAAACCTCTTTTTTTTAAAGAAAACATGTTACTAATTGAATTGACTATTCCAGGTGAACTAAAAACGGCCCGTGGTCTAGACCGTGAGAAGATAGCTCGCTACACCCTCAACGCCCACGTACAAGACCGAGACCAGCCCGCCTGGGAGTGTGTGTCCCTTATCACTCTGACCTTGACTGATATCAATGATAACGCACCGGAGTTTGCCTCGGTTATCAACTCGGCTTCCATTCTGGAGAATGCGGAGATCGGATCCTTGGTGACTAAAATACATGCCACTGATGATGATATAGGTAAAGAATCATTTATTTATTAAGGTGTGTCCACTCATAGTCGACGGCCAACGCTACAATCGATGTGAATCGATGTGGCCACACCTTTAGGGGCAAAGACCTAAGATGTTATAACCTCTTTAAACAAATGCTTAAATAATTTATTATTATCCATTTATTTTTATCTACCCTGTTTTTATACATTGGTTATCAAGGAACAAAGTTTCCTAAAAAGTAACATTTTTCACTGGGCTGCACAGCACACCGAAAGTCACGGGCTTGATTCTCGGCGGGGTCGAAGTTTTTTCGAGTGTAGTGATTGATACAGTACCGGTGAGACCACCAATGAAACCGTAGATTTCACAACCTGAAACAATCAACATTCTCTGATAAGCAAATCAGAAAACAATACAAATATATTATGATGTGATTGTGCCCTACATAGGAAATGACTGATGAACCTATTTTCCCCAACATAGGTCCCTCGTACAGACTGTTGTAGATGAAGACCGGAGTTTTGGCCAGCATAAAAAAGTCACTGATAGCCAGATTCATAATCAGCATATTCGCCCGAGTCTGCAGGGATCTGCATCTGAAATCAGCAAAAAACGAAATGTTGGATAAAGGCCCTTTACCATTTGTCGTTCGAGAAAAAATCGTCCCACTTTGGGAACGGGCTTTGTTAGCCCATGTGAAAATCCAGCCTAGCTGGCTAGGTTGGAGGTTAGGGCGTCTGCCTTGTAAGCACTAGGTCACGGGTTCGATTTCCGCCCGGGGCGGATTTTATCCTAAACAGATAAGGTTCGTTCTCGGAACGGCTGATGGCTTTCTCCTATTATGTCCTTTTTCTTTCTTCGCTTTTGGGATGAAAAGGCCTTTGCCTAATCAGAAATACCTACCTAATTTTTTTCGAGCAAAATAATCCAAGTAATCATCATTCCATGAAAGGAAAATAGAAGATATCAATTTGTAAGTACTTTTCTCCGGTACAAAAGAGGAAGGGAAGGGGAAGATGGAACCAAATAATGGGAATGAAAATATGAAAATGTAAGCAAAAAGAGGAAAAGGACAGAATCTAGAGGGAGGCAGAATTTCAAGTCAAATGACAGACGAGGGTTTCAAAAAGAAAAAAAAAAAAAGAGCCTGCAGTGTATTTTCCATTTTCAGGATCAGCTTTCACAAAAATGAAAATAATATCAAACCCCAAGCATTTTTCCACCTGGTCACAAATGCGAAAAGCAATGGTATAAGAATAAGAACGTATGCAAACGGGGATTTTCATTTTCCGCTTATATGAGTTGGGTTCACAAAAATGAAAATAATATCAAACCCCAAGCATTTTTCCACCTGGTCACAAATGCGAAAAGCAATGGTATAAGAATAAGAACGTACGCAAACATTGCAAACGAGGATTTTCATTTTCCGCTTATACGAGTTGGAAAGAAAAAGCCGGGACAAAATTGCCGAAATACATACAGGGTGTAGAAAAAACATATTTATTGTTATAAAAAGAACGTTGAAATATGGACAAAAGTTTCCTGCTGGCTTTCTCCCATCCTGTCTTCCTTCTTTCTCTGTTCGATTTGGGACGATAAGATATTAGCGGTCACAGCTCCTCGTCCAAACTCTTGGGGGGAAAAAAAACTTGATACCCACATCCTCGTATAATTCAGATTTCAAGAATACGTTAGCCGGGCACTTTTTCTTAACTTCTCTACATAATATGCCTCATAGCAATGAAAAGAAGATCATGAAGAGGAAGAGGAGTAGGAGGAAATACATACAGGGTGTAGAAAAAACATATTTATTGTTATAAAAAGAACGTTGAAATATGGACAAAAGTTTCCTGCTGGCTTTCTCCTATCCTGTCTTCCTTCTTTCTCTGTTCGATTTTGGGACGATAAGATATTAGCGGTCACAGTTCCTCGTCCAAACTCTTGGAAAAAAAACTTGATACCTACCTATGTACATCTCCGTATAATTCAGATTTCAAGAATAAGTTAGCCGGGCACTTTTTCTTAACTTCTCTACATAATATGCCTCATAGCAAATATAGCAATGAAAAGAAGATCATGAAGAGGAAGAGGAGTAGGAGGGAAAGGAGGAGGAGGGGAAGGAGGAGGAGAAGAAGGAGGAGGAGGGGAAGAAGGAGGAGGAAGGAGAGGAGGAGAAGAAGAAGAAGAAGAAAAACATCCCTGACGTCCTATCAAAAATAAATCCTTTCTAATACTTTTTCCATTGAAAAAAAAAAGAAAAACTTTCTACTTTCTCCATCATTTCTTTTCTCCCTGCATGATGAAATTTTCTCAATATGTACTTTCCAAAATTTTCAATAAGTAGGTACTCGAGTACTTTTGAGGGGATTTGGGCCCCGGGGGTTAATCCGGATTAATGAAACGGATTAATCCGGAAAACATGAAATCTCATCGGGTTAACCCACTGTTGATAGTAACTTTGACCTGTAGCTATTTCAATTTCAAATTAGTGAAGGCCTCCTTCGATTTAAATTTACCCCAAGGGCAAGGAAAACCTAGACCCTTGACAAGATCAGATCACTGAAAAAAAAAAAAAAAAAAAAAAATGGATGAGTTTTAGTCGACATCGATCAATGTCATCGGCCATGATATATCGATCGACCATTTCCAAAATGTGAAGTAGTTATGTACATTCAAGCATGCACTTCTCTTTGTTTTTGCTGTGTAATGCCCAACCTCTCCCTCACATTGATAGGTTTAACTAAAACACATTTCTACTATTGTCTTCCACAGATAACTGCTACAGATTTAGACAGCGGAGTCAATGGCAAAGTGATCTACTCCATAGAGAAGGGAGATAGACATCAGCAGTTCTCCATAGACAAGAACTCAGGTCATATCATGGTGTCAAGACCATTGGACAGAGAAATGGTAAGCTAGGCTTTTATTTCGGTTAAGAATTTCCTCGTAGCTTTTTGGTAGCTTTCGGAAAGATGAGTTCATTCATCTCGAGCTGCTCAGACTGTATTTGTATTACAGGTGAGCAGTTATGAAAATACTTGTATTTGTATTACAGGTGAGCAGTTATCAGCTGCAGATCCGCGCCTGTGATTGTGGTGTACCTGAGCTGGCGAGCTTCACCATGTTGAACATAGAAGTGAGCGATGTCAATGATAATCCGCCCCTGTTTTCTCAGCATAACTACACGGCCATAGTACAGGTAAGGTCTAAGGTACTCTCAGGTTGTGGTTATGTACCGGGTTGAGATAGGCAAGGTTGGTAAACTAACCTTGTTTTTAAGTTACCACTCCCATGCCAAACTGTAGTAACAATGTCCTGTCTTAACCCAACCCGGTACATAACCACAAGTAGGTTTGATAGATGGAACTGTAACTGCCAAGGTCTTAAAGTCCCGAAACCAAAGAGAGGAATGCTAGCCTTATCATACTAGCCTTGCAAGCCGCAGGTCCCGGGTTCGATGTTCCCTGCGGAGTCGAAGTTTTTTCAGCTCTGAGTATTCTCTAAAGCTAACCAAATTTTCTTTGTTGAAAGTCGAATCTGAATTGTCTTTTTAATTTTAATATTACTCTATTTTATTTATTTATTGCAGGAGGATAAAATGCCAGGCTGGGCAGTATGTATGCGGAGATCGGATCCTTGGTGACTAAAATACATGCCACTGATGATGATATAGGTAAAGAATCATTTATTTATTAAGGTGTGTCCACACATAGTCGACGGTCAACGCTACAATCGGTGTGAATCGATGTGGCCACACCTTTAGGGGCAAAGACCTAAGATGTTATAACCTCTTTAAATAAATGCTTCATCTCCCCTATAGCTACTGATGTCACTAGCTTTGTGTCTCCCTCACACACGCACCTTGTGTACTGTGCGTGTCATAATGGTTATGCTGGGAACCGGTGTGAACAGAAAGCATCCCGCTGTTCCTGCACTAATCCTGACAAGTGCTCTCCAGAGTGTGTCAATGCTTTGGAACCTCCCTGTGCCTCTAATAACACCTGCTCGTACCGCGCCTCTAGCGCTATCTATAATATAACACTCGAGGAGATTATCATAGGAAGTGTAGCTGTTAGCACGTTACTGCTCCTCATCTGCTGTATCCTATGTATACGCAAGTGTTGTCGTGCACGGCGGCGAAGACGGAACGCTCGCCTGGACAAGGAAGTGAGTGTGTTGAACTCGGAAGTGAAGCGAACATCCAAGCTAAGTAACCTCCAGGTGTCTCAACATACAAGACCTGCCTCGTATACCGGAGCTACTAATAATGATATCCTTTACTCTGCTGTCACTCAACTTAATAACCTGGACACACTGAGGAGCTATGGATCAGCAGGGGATGAACTAGAGATGCCGCCAGACTATTTGAGAAACCTGAACCATGCCCCTGCTAACAAGATTAATAATGATCTCAAGAGGAACCTGGACCAGACCCCACCTCGTGTACCTAAGAGAACAGTAAGCTGTACAGATGATAATGACGTCACGTTTATTAATACAAGGGGAGGATACCATTGGGACTGTTCAGACTGGGTCCGTCCCTCGCATGCCTTACCTAACATATCCGAGGTCCCGGGGAGTGAAGTACCTGATGTCGGATGGTCACCCATGTGGTTACTAACCATGCACAACGTTGCTTAACAATACTCGATTTATCTACAAATCTACGGAATATTTTTTTAAAAATACTTGAATAAAGATTCGATGTTGACAGTGACAAATCGATCAAAACAGCTCGTTTTATTTATTTTTTCCTCAATTGCCGGCAACCGAGCCTGAGCTTCATCTCTATAGAAAAATCTCAAATCTGAATATGTTTATTTTTTTTCCCGTATCTGTCAACCATCATAAATTATTAATTATCATTACTCATGATTTCATTGTAGATGTATCATTACTACATAGTTGCTAGTCCTACGTAGTTTTCAAGGTTACTATGTATGTATACTATCGTACCTAGGATACTTACTACAGATATACCGATTTACTGATAGCACATCCCATCGAATGCACCACTTCTCGATATGTGTCACCGAAGCAACGTTGCGCTTGGTTTTTATCCTGCTGGGTGACCATTTGGGCAATCGCGCGTTGCTGGCTTTTCCCAGCCCCGTTCTGGCTGGGTGAGGTTAATGTTAAGAGGCACTAGAAACCTTGGCTGTTTGACAGATATGTTAAACCCCTATTTAAATAAAGTTCTCTCTGACGGCAACGGCAGGTCAACTTGGTGGCAAGCATACCCGCCAAGCATAGCCTTATGTCCGCCATACACGTTCAAGATTCGTGCTTGACAAGCCGCCTATCAAGTATCACGCGTGCCGGGAGGTGCGCGACCATCAAGAGTTAGAAGCGCCAACCGGCCTATATAAAGACGAAACAGAGTTTCACGGTTTTTCGGCATTTAAAAATTACAGGCAAGATGCAACCTGAAATACCGCCTGTTGCTTGATGAAAATTCAATAATTCAACCTGCCTGTCATTGGCCGCCACACACATTTAACCATAGGTTGTATTCGATTATGTGACTTTCAATTCAGTCATCATACGAAATTGCTCTTTGGAGTACTTAGATGAGTATCACTCTGCCACAAATTTTATAAATATTTTTTAATTTGTTTCCAGGTGTAAATCGTAAGGTGAAGTACACCCTAATAGACTCAGCGGACGGCCATTTCCTCATAGCTCCAGACTCTGGCATAGTAACCCTGGCTAAACCCCTGGATCGGGAGACAGTAGCTTCCTATAACCTCACTGTTCGGGCTACGGATAGCGGATCGCCTCAGCTATCTACTCTGAGTATCCTCACGGTATCTGTACTCGACGTCAATGATAATCCTCCTGAGTTCGTATCCAGGTAAGTCAAAACTTTTTTTTGTAGTAATCTTTCAAAAGATTTCTTCAAATCAGATTGATCCCAAAGGCAAGGAAACCTAGACCCTTGACAAATGTAGTGTGCCTGACGTAAATCAGATTGATCCCAAAGGCAAGGAAACCTAGACCCTTGATAAATGTAGTGTCTGACGGCATGTGATGAAATCCAATCCACTCAAAACCCTGCAGATCCTTGGACAGATCCCTGCTCATAGGGCGAAATTGATAATTTAGCCTGGCATAAGTTAATCCGGCATAAGCTCTGTCCACACTTGTTCCACGGTCCACACTGACCACACAATACTGAAGTCTTTTCGGCCTGAAATCAAAAAGAGGAGGACAGGATAGGAGAAAGTCGATCATTCTAGGATAGAGTCCGCCCCGGGTGGAAATCTAATGGAATCGATTTATTTTGGTTAATTCATGTATACCCTGTCCTTTTATTTCAGAGTGTACATTGCTACCATTCCTGAGAACGCCTCCCCAGATACGGAAGTAGCACGGGTTACAGCCACATCTCTAGATACTGGGGTTAATGCCCAGGTCACCTATGCTATCATAGGGGGTAATGAACATGGCAAGTTCTTCATTGATACACAGACAGGTGAGTGTGAATGAATCCTTCAGCTAGGTTCCCCATATTTGATTCCCCATCCAAATGTTGAGGATTGAAAAATAGGTTTGATGGGGGGAACGGAGAGGTCGAAGAGAGAAGAAAAACAGGATATAAGAAAGCCAGTCATTCCAAGAACAAACCTTATCTGTTTATGATTATGATTAAGTTCATGGAAATTTTCTGGAATAGTCATGGAATTTCATTCCGGGAAAAGCGTATAAATTCTGTATCAGGTAGACCTGATAAGGTGTACCTGTCAGGTCTACCTGACAGTGAGTAGTTGGGCTTGGGCCAAATGATGTATAATTCCCATTCTAACCAAACACTCCCATCTCTCCCATCAGGCGTGATCAGCATTGCTGACGTTCTGGACTTCGAGAAGGCCCGTGAGTACCTACTGACCATCCAGGCTACAGACCTAGGCACTCCGCCACTATACAGCCAGGCCTCGGTTAACATATCCGTCACTGATGTTAATGATAACGCCCCGGAGTTTACGCAGATGTCATTCTCAGCCGTCTTTTTTCCCTCGAGTTTCTTTGAATAAATTGTGGTACTTCAATGTTTTGAAATTTTCCGAGTGGAATGAAGCGAAATAAGTGGTTGTTCACGTTCGTTAGATATTGATATAAATTTATAAAATATTATTAAAGTTTACATAGGTCCCGTATTATAACATACCTTACTCTTTTATCTGTCGTTTCGCTATAGGTACCTACTGTTAGTTACTGTGATAAGATATATCTGGAGAACTTAAACAATAAAACTATTGCGATTAGTTCCATAGTAATCCAGAGCTACAATGATATCTTTTAAAATTTAATGAACACTTAAATTTTACATTACTTACCCATCATAAATAGTCTTTCTTTTAACTTGAAAGTTTCAAAGTTACTCGTGTTGTGTGTCAACTTTTCCCAGTGGCCATAATGTGCTCACCAAAGAGCGCAAGTTCCAACACTCCTGATCAATCCTCCAGGCGACATTCTTCAAAAAACCGCCTAACTTTTCTCCGAACATTCCTCATATTTGTGCGCGTTTGTTTCGATTCGTTCATCAACATAATCTTTTCATTCATTTACAAAGATGAAGCGTTTCCGCTGCCTCCAGTGAAAAATAAAATCGTTCTCGAGAGTGCCACCCAAATAGCCAAGAAAATCCGGAATAAAAACATCACAAGTGTGGAAGTGGTCCAGGCGTTCATAGAACGGATAGAACAAGTGAATCCTTACCTCAATGCAATGGTGGACACAAGATACACTGAGGCACTGGAGGAGGCCAAGGCAGCGGATCAGAAGATAGCACTAGAGGAAGATATCTCGGATAAACCATACTTGGGAGTTCCGTTTACATCCAAGGAAAGCACCGCATGTAAAGGTCTTAGTAATACCCTTGGACTGTTGGCCAGGAAAGGTAAGAAAGCAGATGCAGATGCTTACATCGTAGAGAGAGTCAAGACCGCTGGAGGTATACTCCTAGGGAATACAAACATCCCTGAACTCCTGTGGTCAGAGTCCAGAAATATGGTATACGGACAATCCAACAATCCCTACAATCTATGTCGTACCACAGGCGCGTCCTCAGGGGGTGAGGCCTGCCTAGTGTCTGCTTGTGGTTCAGTCCTGGGCCTAGGCACAGATCTCGGGGGCTCCAATAGAATACCAGCCCTGTACTGTGGTGTGTATGGACATAAGTTAACCACAGGGTCAGTGAATAGCAGGGGGATAAAAAAATAATTTCATTTCTATAGGACATAACTGGAGGTAACTGTAATATTGCATAGCCAATTAACCAGCATCAGCACAACAACAAAATTGTCAAAAATATAATGTCATAACATTATGGTACTAGGTATGATAATCAACTAACAATATTTTGAACATCAACCAAAGTTCAGGTACCTTAACAAAGCTCATTGACCGTCCGTCATAACAAATTAAATCTATGTTTTACAAGTATAACCTACCTAGAATAATATATGTAGGTACCTACTTACTTATAAAATGTTGAACTACCTACCTGAATTTATAAAAATACATCTATTCATACCGCCTTGGTTATACGTCTGTTGTGCAGGGGGATCTATGGAAGGGATGGTAAGGAAGGCAAGTCCATGTTAGCAGCAGGACCTATTGTCAAACATGCAGAGGATCTCCTCCCCTACAGTAAATGTTTAATTCTACCTGACAAGCTCCCAGCCTACAACTTTGATAAATCAGTCGATCTAGCCAAACTGGCAGGGGGATCTATGGAAGGGATGGTAAGGAAGGCAAGTCCATGTTAGCAGCAGGACCTATTGTCAAACATGCAGAGGATCTCCTCCCGTATAGTAAATGTTTAATTCTTCCTGACAAGCTCCCAGCCTATAACTTTGATAAACCAGTCGATCTAGCCAAACTTAAAGTGTTCTACGTCGAAGAACCAGGTGATATGAAAGTGTCCCCTATGTCCAAAGACATGATTCAAGCCATTCGGAAATGTGTGAACGCCTTGAAAGTTGTAAGTCATAGTGAGCCCGAGGACCTCAGTTATATTAAGCAGTTCAGACTAGGATACGATGTGTGGCGTTACTGGGTCTCCAAAGAGAAGGATGATTTCAATCAACTAACAATATTTTGAACATCAACCAAAGTTCAGGTACCTTAACAAAGCTCATTGACCGTCCGTCATAACAAATTAAATCTATCTTTTACAAGTATAACCTACCTAGAATAACATATGTACCTACTTATAAAATGTTGAACTACCTACCTGAATTTATAAAAATTTATCTATTCATACCGCCTTGGTTATACGTCTGTTGTATTAGTCAGTCCGTCATAATGTACGCTGTCAAACTTTCTTGACGTGGCGGAGAGCTGCCTCGCTTCTTAATTTAAAGTTTAAAGTTCATGAGACTTTTTCCATTCCAAAACTAACGATCGGATTTGCTCATACCTACGAGTATTTCCTAAAGGATCTAGTTCTGCCATCTTACAACTTTTGACGTCTGATATTTGGTGTCAATGTTAACAATAAATTATTATAAATAAAACACATTACCTGGTCATTTTAGATTGAACAATGAACATAGGTAACAGTAAACATAGTGTTAATGGCTGACAGGCTACTTTTTATTAAATTTAATACATACTAAAGTAATATTAGTGAGACCAATAATTTTATTAAACCTAGGTTCTCTGGAACCACAATACAAAATGTCCATAGATTCCCTGTAATAGTCTTCTGACTCTATGTGGTTTCTACCTCTCTACTAAACTTCTCATCAGTTATACTTCGTCTCAATGACTTCTCATAACATTCCGAGTGTACGACACGTGACTTCTTATCCTCTTCACATGACTTCTTCCATCTGAACCAACAAAATCTCGAGCTTTTCTTCTTAGCTTCCAACTGTTTGTCAGGTGGAAGTTTAGAAATGTCGCCCACATAATGGTAGTCACGGGAACTTGTTGAACTTCCCAGATCTCGTGATATTCTCTGATCACTATTAGAACTATGTTCGTTATATTTACGAGACAGTCTTGCATCTCTATATTGGGACAAGCCACTGTCACAGCTTGAAGAATATCTCTCGTTGTAAGGTTCAGGACGGTTGGTCACATTAATATCAGCCTGGATGACACCATTGTCCCGATTTATGTCCCTCTTTTGTATTTTTGGCTTTTGTTGATATTTCCCAAGTTCCCGAGCGATTTTTAAGCCCTTACTCCCAGTCTTTTTCTCTCTCAGAGTGCTTTTATTGCACGAAGTTCTATTTTTTTTTCTTCTCATTCTGTACTCTGTACTGTAGAAGAGTTGTTGGTTATGTATTATCCATTTTTTCCCATCTCCCATTTTAATCATCTAAAATGTTTTACACAAACTTTTTTCTTGCATAATGGGAACAACGGTAGATACAGCTATTCCAGCTTTCTCAAGCTGGGATAACGAGAGAGAAAGAGAAAACAATACCGAATTCAAAGGGAGAAGTGTGGAGCAAAATGACATTCTTTCTTTTAGCTAGAATGAACACCTAAGATGCAATACTTCTGTTTTTTATGGTCTTTTAAGGCCTTTTTATGCTCTTTTAAGACCTCTCCAACATTCCAACAATGCTACCTAACTGGCAGAAGGTACCAGCTTTTCGCTAGAGTAGCCAACAAACAACTGTTAAAACGGCTATTAAATTGAGTATTGCCAGCCTAGTTAGCTTGGAGGGTCTAGGTCGCGAGTTCGGTTCCCGCCTGGGGTCGAATTTATCCTAAACAAAATAATTACTTAATGCTAATCGAGAGTCGCTTGAAGAATTCAATACAACGCGTCAACGCGAAGAGCTACGCCAGGAAGGAAAGTGAAATGAAAAACACGCGTTCAGTTCGCCTTGGGTTGGCGTCATACCCGCGTTCAGAGCTCTCTACTACAAAATAATAACAAGAAGGGTGAAGACATGGCTCTCCATATTTCATCTGTCAGAGACATAAAGTATCTTTTCGTTTCGTTGAAAGGCCCTTTACCATTTGTCGTTCGAGAAAAAATCGTCCCACTTTGGGAACGGGCTTTGTTAGCCCATGTGAAAATCCAGCCTAGCTAGGTTGGAGGTTAGGGCGTCTGCCTTGTAAGCACTAGGTCACGGGTTCGATTCCCCCCGGATTTTATCCTAAACAGATAAGGTTCGTTCTCGGAACGGCTGGCTTTCTCGTATCCTGTCCTTTTTCTTTCTTCGCTTTTGGGATGAAAAGGCCTTTGCCTAATCAAAAATACCTACCTAATTTTTTTCGAGCAAATTAATCCAATTAATCATCATTCCATGAAAGGAAAATAGAAGATATCAATTTGTAGGTTTCGTTGGAGTTTAAATCTTCAAATTAATCCTCAGGGGACAGAGTATTCTTCTCAACTGCGGGAACTGTCACTGGCGTTCGTCTTGTTTCGATTCCAGAGCAGGCACGACGATTTTTCTGGAGTAAAAAGTGTGAAGATTCCCTTCGCGGAATGCGTCTCAGGTCTTTTTGGGAGACGCTGTTTTCTTCTTTTTCTAAAAAGTGGTTCAAGGGCATTCGAAGGGTGATGACAGGTAAGTTATCAATAAAAGTAGAAAATGGAAAAATAATACGACACACCTTTGATGTTATTTCTATTTCAATAAAATCAAAAAATGTAATATTCATTCAGGTGAGAATATTTGTCATTTGTCATGTTATTTAAAATAAAAATTCTCCGGGGTTAAAAAGAAAAACTTTCTACTTTCTCCATCATTTCTTTTCTCCCTGCATGATGAAATTTTCTCAATATGTACTTTCCAAAATTTTCAATCAGTAGGTACTCGAGTACTTTTAGGGGGATTTGGGCCCCGAGGGTTAATCCGGATTAATGAAACGGATTAATCCGGAAAAAATGAAATCTCATCGGGTTAACCCACTGTTGATAGTAACTTTGACCGGTAGCTATTTCAAATTCAAATCAGTAAAGGCCTCCTTCAATTTAAATTGATCCCAAGGGCAAGGAAACCCTAGACCCTTGACAAGTGTGCCTGAAGGCATGTGATGGGTTCCAATCCACTCGACCCCCAATATTTAAATTCAACTAATTGACCTTTTATAACGAGATATATTTAGCAGTTTCTAGATGTCAGTTTCAAGTTCCACAAACGAATCTGCACTCTCCATTTCTCAATTTTTTTACTCCACGAGCAGAAAATATTGACAAACGGGTTTTCCATTCGTGGAATGGGGCCCAGATGTACGTAGGTAGGTACATACATAATTTAATAAGTTTCCATTTATAGAACCAATTATCCTCTACTAACATTCACCCAAAATAATGGAAATAACAAAAGTGACAACTTTTCCAGATTTTCGAAAGTCGTCAAAAATACTTGAAAATAACCTTCACAGGGTTAACCAGAATTCGCTAACAAATAACTATAGTGCCTGAAGGCATGTGATGGGTTCCAATCCACTCGACCCCCAATATTTAAATTCAACTAATTGACCTTTTATAACGAGATATATTTAACAGTTTCTAGATGTCAGGTTCAAGTTCCACAAACGAATCTGCACTCTCCACTTCTCAATTTTTTTACTCCACGAGCAGAAAATATTGACAAACGGGCTTTCCATTCGTGAAATGGGGCCCAGATCTACGTAGGTAGGTACATACATAATTTAATAAGTTTCCATTTATAGAACCAATTATCCTCTACTAACATTTACCCAAAATAATGGAAATAACAAAAGTGACAACTTTTCCACTTTTTCGAAGGTCGTCAAAAATACTTGAAAATAACCTTCACAGGGTTAACCAGAATTCGCTAACAAATAACTATGTACATTGTTATACGTATATTATAATGGGGAAAAAGTTTGATTATAACAAACTGTTAACTAACCCTTTTTGAAACTTTTCGTTCTTCCTTTTTAAAAGTTGAGTGTACTCTGCTGCTCTCGTCAGAAAACCGCTCATTTTTACTCCAGATATTCTAATCGTTGCTATTTTTATTGCGGTTTTTGAAATTCATGCTAGGAACACACATGGAAACACCAAGTGTGACCAAGTTCAGGTGTTCTAGACAGAAATTGTGGAGAGAGTTTGCTTTGCAATGGTCTCGTCAGAAAACCGCTCATTTTTACTCCAGATATTCTAATCGTTGCTATTTTTATTGCGGTTTTTGAAATTCATGCTAGGAACACATGGAAACATCAAGTGTGACCAAGTTCAGGTGTTCTAGACAGAAATTGTGGAGAGAGTTTGCTTTGCAATGAAAAAGGATTGCTCCTTTTTTTTTTTTTTTTTTTTTTTTTTAAATAAGGGCTTTAACAGCTAGCCACTGGCGAGGTCATTCGCCCTGTGCCTCGCTCCTTAATTTAAAGTTCATGAGACTTTTTCCATTCCAAATCTAACGATCGGATTTGCTCATACCTACGAGTACTTCCTAAAGGATCTAGTTCTGCCATCTTACAACTTTTGACGATTTGACGTCTGATATTTGGTGTCAATGTTAACAATAAATTATTATAAATAAAATACATTACCTGGTCATTTTAGATTGAACATAGGTAATAGTAAACAGTGTTAATGGCTGACAGGCTACTTTTTATTAAATTTAATACATACTAAAACTAAAGTAATATTAGTGAGACCAATAATTTTATTAAACCTAGGTTCTCTGGAACCACAATATAAAATGTCCATAGATTCCCTGTAATAGTCTTCTGACTCTATGTGGTTTCTACCTCTCTACTAAACTTCTCATCAGTTGTACTTCGTCTCAATGACTTCTCATAACATTCCGAGTGTACAACACGTGATTTCTTATCCTCTTCACTTGACTTCTTCCATCTGAACCAACAAAATCTTGAGCTTTTCTTCTTCTTAGCTTCCAATTTGCAATGAAAAAGGATTGCTTTAACCAGGTTTTATACATATGTAGAAGGAACTAATGTAACGACGCGACGGAGGTTTTATCATTCTGAAATCGAAGAGTGGACAGGATAGAAGAAAGCCAGCCGTTCCCAGAACGAACATCGAGTTCGGTCGCATGCTTACAAGGCAGGCGCACTACGTTCCAAGCTATCTAGACTGGCAGGCCAGAAAAAATGAAAATAAATAAAATAAAAAACAAAATTAAGTAATCAAATAATAGAAAAGTATAGCTATAGGTACTTAGGTACTAGTTGATATAAAAATAGTTCATTATTAAATTAGAAATTCAAATTGTAACCTAAAACCTACTCGGTTGGAAAAAATACCCATTCGCAGAAAATGGAATGTAATCATGAATGCATAAAATATGATTTCGACGCAGTAGGTAATTTTAATTTTATCTCATGAATTACCTACCTGATGTTTTAATTAGATAAATGTTGCAATCAGTAATCAGCGTGAGAGACAGAAGAGAAAGAGAGGGAGGGAGGGAGGGAAGGAGAGAGAGCCTGCCAGTGATTTAGATTTTAATTTTTCAAAATTTCACACTTGACTGACCTCACCTAACACTTTTTATCTTGCAGGTTCTCTCTCTCTCACACACTCTTTCCCTCTCTCCCTTCCTCTCTTTCTCTCTCCCTCCCATTATTTTTGTATTTTCATCTTTCTCCATACTTTCTCACTTCATCTAAGTGCCTCCCTCTCTATTAATCTCTATCTCATCCTATTTTTTCTCCCATTATTCCCCTCCTCCCTTTCTCTCCCGCTCTCTATAATCCAACTTCCTTTCTCTCTTATCCTCCCCCTCCTTTTCTCTCCCTCTCTCTATTATCAACTTTTCTCTTCCTGTCTTTATTATCGGTTCTCTCCCTCTCTCTATTATCCCCCTCCTTTATCTATTTTCTCCATTTATCTCTCAGTCTCCTCCAATAGTTTTCAAGCAAGCATTCAGTTGAGTAATTCAAGCTCGACAGGAAAGATACTTTCTCAAGATATTTTTTTCAGCCCTTATCTCACCAGAGATTTTTTACTTTCTATTACCATGTATAGTTAATTTACCTACCTATACAAGGTAATGAGAAAAAATTGCAATAATAGATTTTTTACTTTCTATTACCATGTATAGTTAATTTACCTACCTATACAAGGTAATGAGAAAAAATTGCAATAATCGAGTGTAGTGATTGATACAGTACCGGTGAGACCACCAATGAAACCGTAGATTTCACAACCTGAAACAATCAACATTCTCTGATAAGCTAAGCAAAAAACAATACAAATATATTATTATGTGATTGTGCCCTACATAGGAAATGACTGACTTTGAAGTAGAAAAAAAAAAAAATACCTCAGAAAATTTGCCGACCATTTGGTGGAAGTAAAATTTAAAGTCAATAGCCTTGTAAGTGCTAGGTCCCGTCAATTCCTTCCGTAAAGAAAGTATGCCCAAAATGTTTATTATTATGTCTTTATGTTTGGAAAGAAAATATGCACACCTACGGATAAACGTATCCATAAGGGTTAATCAATCAGAACAATGTAAGTATTGAAGAAGAATAGAATATTGTATACTTCAAGAATAATAGACCATCTCCTGTATACTTCAATGTCGACATTATTGCAAGCAATATACAGCAGAAAATACATAACATTAGCGAGAGAAAAATGTTGAAAAATAGTCTGAAGAGAAGAAAATAAGAGAAAACAAGTACGCTTGTGTCTTCAACTTCATGCGTGATTGGGGGTGGGGACGGGACGTTTCAACTTCCTGCGGGTACGGGATGTGACGTTTCGATTTATTGCGGGAACGGAACGGGACGTTTCAATGAAAATAATAGGATTATTATTGAACGGAATGGGTTCTAAATATTCACTAAAAGAGGAGGCAGGGAAGGCCGAGGAAGAGGTGGAGAGACAACATCAAGGATTGGTTCACAGGTAATGTTTTGTGTATAGCACATTGCATAAACAGTTAGAATACCAGGCATTCATACAAATGTACTACTTAAATTTAGTGTTGGATAAAGGGTAGAGGACTCAGTATCAGGTCTCGAATCTCGAAGGATTATTGAAGCAACGCTGTTTGTGTATGGAAAATTGGAAATATTATAAGTAGGAAATTATGCAGTACCTATGCACCTACTGTTGGCTTTATCGTAAAGCATGGTCGTACAGAGTCGTAAACCGAAAGTTCCTTCGTCATGTTGTTGTTGTTGTTGTTTTTTTTTCCTCTTCAAAGACATTAAATTTAGCGTCCAGTCCATTCTGAACGACTTCGAAAACAAAATGATTTATTTGCCACCCTTATCAGTGTTTTTTTCAAGAGCTAAAAAAAGAAGAAAAAAAAACCAATTCACATAAATATCACAGAATGAATCTCCTGTCAAATCAATCTCCCTGTCAAAACAAAAGCAAAAAAGTTCCAAGGACGTCTGTGATAAAAAATAATTTAATAATACCTAAAATAAATAAAGTACCTAATAAAAAATAGATATTTGTGTGACAATAAAAAGATAGTTGTGCTTTCAGAGTCTCTGTTTTGGGAATTCAGACCTAGATTTGATTCCAGAAGAATTTCCGAAATTCACAGTTCTTCCCCAATTTTAGGGCAAATTCCTGAAAAATCTGAAAAGTCGTACTTTAATTTGGAAACTGAGACGATTACAGATCAATCTATCTTCTGTAACAAGTTCCCTCTATCTTCCCCCCTATGCCCTATCGAACCTTTTGAAAAAATAGGTGGTATCGAACCTTTTGAAAAAAATAGGTGGTATCGAACCTTTTGAAAAAAATAGGTGGTATCGAACCTTTTGAAAAAATTGAATTGATGATTAAATGAGAGTAAACGATTCAAGTAATCTGTATTGACCAAGCGGTCCTTTTACACTCAAACCACGCCGGGAATCATGCTTGTTTGATTCTTATTCATTACAATCAACACATTTCAATGATTCAAAAATCTGATTAGAATGTTTGTGCTTCTTATCTTTTATTTAACCCATAGCGACTCAATAGGTTATCGGTAGTCAAAAGGGACATTACACTATTCGACAAAATAATGTATACCTACCTACGCCTTTGTCTCTTCGATTGGTCAAGCCAAATACATGCTTGGAATCTTAAAACGGTGCTGGTCTCATTGAATCATTGATTGTTTCTTATCATTTTACCATCATCTGTCAGCTGTCAGTACGCCTAAACCTCTTCGTAATGAAGAGACCGAGTGATACCATTGGAATCGAAGGGGTTAAAGAATTCAACAATGACCATGTATTGTATTTCTTGTAATTTCATTGATCGATAAAATTTTTCCCCCTACTCGGCGTGGCGTTTTTCTTTCGTCTCCTTTGGAACATGGGTTACGTAATAAAATTATAAAATGTGTACTTACCCACCTCTACCTAGATACCTACGAGGAATACATCAGTGATGTATAGTACATTTGGTTCACACACTAACCTCTTCAAAAAGATATAATAGATGGTAATGTCCATCCTAATCTTTCCTAAATCAAGTACCTATGTATACCGATTAATAAGGAACCTATCCAAAAATGTCGTCCTATAAAAGTGGTGAGATCAGAAAATTAAGGCCAAGTCTGCATTCCCAGTTTAAAAAAAAAAATAGATATACCTAGATACGCATGTCGAAATACCTAGATACGCAATTCCCAAATCTACGCACTTTATTGACTGCCATACATACATAGTTATGTAGGTACTCATAGCTATCCTATAGTTGCTAGAATTAGGACAGGAACCCCTATGAATTACCTACGCACTGTCAAGTGTATTTCCATTGACAATGACATTTCACTTCAGGCTTTATTGACTCTTCAGACAGTACTGACAGTAGTAGGTTGAATTCATGATACTGTGCTTTATATGCTTTTGTTTATATCTACAGAACTACAGCACATGAGTTACATGAGTATAATAGTAGGTAATTGTTTTACGCATTGATAAGGTACCTAACTCTTTAACAAATCATTCAATTTGGTTGTAGATAGTTTGAGTTCGGGTATTATTTTAAGAAGGCACACACTCTGAATACCATCATTATACCTATCTAGTACTTTTTGGGGCTTATTTTTGACAACATTCCAAACAAAAATATAGAAAAGCCGATTTACCCAAAAAGGGCTTAAGCAGGGTTCAGGTCTGCATATACATACAACGCCTCCAACTATCATACAATGAACGTAGAATAGAATTATGACAAGGGTGATTGAATATTAGTGCAGTGTAATTTTCCGAGCTTTAAGCCCCATCAAGTAGAAATATCTATTGTCTAGGTCTCTCTTAGGCATAGCATAAGCCTCTATTCAGTTTTATAATAATAATAATAATAATAGACTCTTGAGTGGAAGGCAACCACTAGGCGAGGTTAACGCCTTAGGCGTTCTCTACCACTCTTTTATAGGTACTTTATATTGATTCTATTGTCTCCCTCAAGTTCTTCTTCTTCGCCTTCCTCTTCTTATTCTTCTCCCTCTTCCTTCTTCGCCTTCTTCTACTTATTATTCTTCTTCGCCCACTTCTTCTTCTTCCTCCATCTCCTACTTCGTGTTCGTGTTCATCTCCTTCTTCCTCCTCTTCTACTTCTTTCTCCTTCTTCCCTTCTTCCCCTTTTCCTCCTTCTTCTCCTCCCCCTCCTTCTCCTGATATTCTTACTCCTTCTTCTCATCCTCCTTCTCCTACTCCTTCTTCTTCCCCTCCTCCTTCCTTCTCTTCCTCCTTCTTTCCCCTTCTTCTCCTTTTTCTGTTCTCTCTTCCTTCTTTTCAACTTCCTATACTTTTTATCTCTACACTCTGCATTATTATACTCTTTACCTACTTCTTTCATTCTCGCTCTTCGTCATTTATCAAAACTTTTTACTTCTGCTTCAGATTTGTCTACTTTGTCATTATGGGTACGGGTATTATCTGTTATTATTTATCTTTCATCTTTCTACTCTAGTACCTAATTACCTATTGTGTACGACTATTATTAAAGTAATAGATATTTATTTATGTTCTATTCTATTCTATTCCATGCAGAGAAAATTCGTTCCTCGTGTCCAAGGCGTAGGATGAACAATTCTTTATGAAGGAAGCTAAGGCTTCTGATTTCTGATACAATAAGTTGATCTTGGGTTTTGAACACCTAGGAAACTTATTGTACCATTTTCTAAGTCGATCTGTTAAGTAAAAGTGAGGTAAGAATTGGTTCCAAGATTTAAAATAATGTAGGTACCTTTTGTCAGACTATTTTGAGCGCCATCAACAGTTCAACGTACATAGGACTGTTGACTGTCCCTCTTTTACAGAGGATCTGAATTTGACCCATACACACACGCCTTAAGATAAACAAAAGTACTTAAATAAAATAAAAATAAACAAAAGTATGTAACTTACCTGAGATACATAATAATGACCAGCACATTGCCCGAGCACCCGATCACCATAATGAGGAAGTAACAGGACGCTAGAATATAGTGACTCGTCTGACTGGGTGGTTCAAACTGGAGCCAATATCTGTTGATCAGCAACAAGTAGTCATCCGTGAACCACCCTTTTTCCTTCCAAGTCTGCAGTTGTACCGGATAGTTCCTTCGAAAGTTCTCAAGAAGCTTGTCCTCTGTGTCGTTATAATACAGGGTGTCTTGGAATGGCGTTCCTGTTATGTTGGTACCGTTGACAGGGTGGACGAGAGTTTGGTTGGTCTCCATTTGCATGGATTTCAAGTTTAACATGGTACACTGTTTGGCACTGAATTATTTGATTTTATTTTGCTCTATTGTGTCAAGTTTGTCATCAATACATAACATTGTTTACATTTCTTTTTTTATGTTCCAAGAAGGTAATGTTGGGATTTTAAATCTTCTAAAGTAAATGGAGGTTTTAATTTACAATGAGCATTCATTATCACTCGGATAAATTAGTCACTCTTGAAAGACTAAAAAAAAAAAAAAAAAAAATCCCTTGAAAGACTTGAAAATATACCTGCAAAGAGAAAGTTATATCCATTGTTATTTGGAAATGGGTTAGGTACAAAAGACAGGTAATAGGTACATAGAATCAATTCGATGCTTAGACTGGAGAGATAACAAGGTTTTACAAGGTTACAATTGGATTTGAAAGAAATAACGAAAGGGTTCTCCGAGGAAAAGAAGTTGAAGAAAAAGAAGAAATAGAATAAGAAAATAGAAAAAAAAATAGAAGAAGAAAAGAAAAAGAAGAGGAAGAGGAAGGAAAAAAGAAGAATTAAAGTAGCATCTTATCAGATAACATCATGACATCATTGTTTCAACAGTCCCCGAGAGATAATTCAGAGAAGATGATTCAGGGATAAGGGTCGAAAGGGATAGGGGTTATACATTTCAAGATAAGTACAGGTTATGTGAGAAAGAAATTAAATGTGCTGCAGGAATACAGAATGCAGTATTCAAATGCCAGTGTCATCCCATAAAATTGTCTCGAGAGTCTTGGGACAGGTTAAATTGAATGCTTTTCTTCCATTTCTACGGACTGCGGAAGGCGGTGTGATGTGGTTTGTGGTTAAATCGGAAATGAGAAGGGCATATCACCACTTAGAACGAATGGAAGATGAAGTACCTAGGTATATTTAGTTTAGAAAGTTTAGCTTTAGATTATAGTAGTCAACTTCCGAATTGTTTGGGCGATTTTGATAAAATTTGGTAAACAAACATATTCAGCAGAAGTTTAAAGGAGATCCTATCATTAGATTTTGGTCCCAATCGGGGAGGGATTTCGTGAAGCAATAGCAGTTCATAGAACTACTAATAGTAAGTGAAATTTGTCCAGCAGAGAACAAGTAACTCAGCAGCAATAACAATAAATTTTGTTTTTATGGGTCTCTATGATTGGCAATGCAGGTTAAGAAATTCTGGGCTTAAAGCCTGGTTCAGAAAATCAGAGCCCTTGGGCCTTGGGAGGCTACCCCTGATTCATGATGTAAGACTGAGTGGGTAGAAAAATATACCCACAATACCCACATTATTCAATACTGCTGACTCACACAATGAAGTATTCTCAAGTCAGCACTTTATGTTCAACTTTAGCTCTTGTCTACATGGGTATTTGAAAAGTTTCTAATAATAACTGGTTAGAATTTGAAGTGGTATAGGGTTTAAGTGGTTTTATACCCTCATTATCTCAAGATGTAGGAAGGTAAGGGTGCTTTCTGACCTTTCATTAGTTAATATCGAACCTTTTGAAAAAATTGAATTGATGATTAAATGAGAGTAAACGATTCAAGTAATCTGTATTGACCAAGCGGTCCTTTTACACTCAAACCACGCCGGGAATCATGCTTGTTTGATTCTTATTCATTACAATCAACACATTTCAATGATTCAAAAATCTGATTAGAATGTTTGTGCTTCTTATCTTTTATTTAACCCATAGCGACTCAATAGGTTATCGGTAGTCAAAAGGGACATTACACTATTCGACAAAATAATGTATACCTACCTACGCCTTTGTCTCTTCGATTGGTCAAGCCAAATACATGCTTGGAATCTTAAAACGGTGCTGGTCTCATTGAATCATTGATTGTTTCTTATCATTTTACCATCATCTGTCAGCTGTCAGTACGCCTAAACCTCTTCGTAATGAAGAGACCGAGTGATACCATTGGAATCGAAGGGGTTAAAGAATTCAACAATGACCATGTATTGTATTTCTTGTAATTTCATTGATCGATAAAATTTTTCCCCCTACTCGGCGTGGCGTTTTTCTTTCGTCTCCTTTGGAACATGGGTTACGTAATAAAATTATAAAATGTGTACTTACCCACCTCTACCTAGATACCTACGAGGAATACATCAGTGATGTATAGTACATTTGGTTCACACACTAACCTCTTCAAAAAGATATAATAGATGGTAATGTCCATCCTAATCTTTCCTAAATCAAGTACCTATGTATACCGATTAATAAGGAACCTATCCAAAAATGTCGTCCTATAAAAGTGGTGAGATCAGAAAATTAAGGCCAAGTCTGCATTCCCAGTTTAAAAAAAAAATAGATATACCTAGATACGCATGTCGAAATACCTAGATACGCAATTCCCAAATCTACGCACTTTATTGACTGCCATACATACATAGTTATGTAGGTACTCATAGCTATCCTATAGTTGCTAGAATTAGGACAGGAACCCCTATGAATTACCTACGCACTGTCAAGTGTATTTCCATTGACAATGACATTTCACTTCAGGCTTTATTGACTCTTCAGACAGTACTGACAGTAGTAGGTTGAATTCATGATACTGTGCTTTATATGCTTTTGTTTATATCTACAGAACTACAGCACATGAGTTACATGAGTATAATAGTAGGTAATTGTTTTACGCATTGATAAGGTACCTAACTCTTTAACAAATCATTCAATTTGGTTGTAGATAGTTTGAGTTCGGGTATTATTTTAAGAAGGCACACACTCTGAATACCATCATTATACCTATCTAGTACTTTTTGGGGCTTATTTTTGACAACATTCCAAACAAAAATATAGAAAAGCCGATTTACCCAAAAAGGGCTTAAGCAGGGTTCAGGTCTGCATACATACAACGCCTCCAACTATCATACAATGAACGTAGAATAGAATTATGACAAGGGTGATTGAATATTAGTGCATTGCAATTTTCCGGGCTTTAAGCCCCATCAAGTAGAAATATCTATTGTCTAGGTCTCTCTTAGGCATAGCATAAGCCTCTATTCAGTTTTATAATAATAATAATAATAATAGACTCTTGAGTGGAAGGCAACCACTAGGCGAGGTTAACGCCTTAGGCGTTCTCTACCACTCTGGGGCTTATTTTTGACAACATTCCAAACAAAAATATAGAAAAGCCGATTTACCCAAAAAGGGCTTAAGCAGGGTTCAGGTCTGCATATACATACAACGCCTCCAACTATCATACAATGAACGTAGAATAGAATTATGACAAGGGTGATTGAATATTAGTGCAGTGTAATTTTCCGAGCTTTAAGCCCCATCAAGTAGAAATATCTATTGTCTAGGTCTCTCTTAGGCATAGCATAAGCCTCTATTCAGTTTTATAATAATAATAATAATAATAGACTCTTGAGTGGAAGGCAACCACTAGGCGAGGTTAACGCCTTAGGCGTTCTCTACCACTCTTTTATAGGTACTTTATATTGATTCTATTGTCTCCCTCAAGTTCTTCTTCTTCGCCTTCCTCTTCTTATTCTTCTCCCTCTTCCTTCTTCGCCTTCTTCTACTTATTATTCTTCTTCGCCCACTTCTTCTTCTTCCTCCATCTCCTACTTCGTGTTCGTGTTCATCTCCTTCTTCCTCCTCTTCTACTTCTTTCTCCTTCTTCCCTTCTTCCCCTTTTCCTCCTTCTTCTCCTCCCCCTCCTTCTCCTGATATTCTTACTCCTTCTTCTCATCCTCCTTCTCCTACTCCTTCTTCTTCCCCTCCTCCTTCCTTCTCTTCCTCCTTCTTTCCCCTTCTTCTCCTTTTTCTGTTCTCTCTTCCTTCTTTTCAACTTCCTATACTTTTTATCTCTACACTCTGCATTATTATACTCTTTACCTACTTCTTTCATTCTCGCTCTTCGTCATTTATCAAAACTTTTTACTTCTGCTTCAGATTTGTCTACTTTGTCATTATGGGTACGGGTATTATCAGTTATTATTTATCTTTCATCTTTCTACTCTAGTACCTAATTACCTATTGTGCACGACTATTATTAAAGTAATAGATATTTATTTATGTTCTATTCTACCGCTTTCATTCTCGCTCTTCGTCATTTATCAAAACTTTTTACTTCTGCTTCAGATTTGTCTACTTTGTCATTATGGGTACGGGTATTATCTGTTATTATTTATCTTTCATCTTTCTACTCTAGTACCTAATTACCTATTGTGTACGACCTATTGTGTACGATAAAGTAATAGCTGTCACACAGGTCACAGTCACGTCACACTGTATGTCTAGTACTCTAGTGTGAATAGTCACACTGTAGGGGAGAGGAGGAGGAGGAGGAGGAGGGGGGGGAGGAGGACCTGATTTAATTATTTAACGTCATGGAGGTGCAGTCTAGTTGGTGAAGGAAATAAAGGGTGGTGCGGAGGACGAGGAGAAATGGATGAGGTAGGACGTGAGGGGTTCCGGGAGAAGGGAACAAGTCCCCCTACCTCTATTCTATTCTACTTCCATCTAGCTCAGAAATTCCCAAACTGTGGTCCGCAAGAAATTGTCAAGTGGTCCGCCGGGTCCGTGAGGTGGTCCCAAAAGAAAGAAATATATCTAGTATTTATTATTCAGGGGAAAATTATTACTATTATTGGCCCTAAAAAGGGGGAAAAAGTCCATTTTCCCCCTTAAATTATCTGTCTTTTGGTCCGTGGGAAATCATGAGATTCAAAAGTGGTCCGTGGGTCGAACAAGTTTGGCAATCCCTGCTCTCCTCACAGTACAGACGCATTAGTGTGGAAAAAAAGTAATGATTTGCCTGTATGGGTTAGGCTGCTGATGCTGGGATATGGGATAGCGGAGGGTTTGCATTTTCATTCTAGCAGTATATAGACAAGATAAGTGATGATTAATATATGGACTCACAGCTTTCTCTGGAATAAACCTGACTGTGCGGACTTTATAGAGCTGCTGCAGGTGAATTTTAGAGAAACTGAAGAGGTTGAAATATACCAGTGAGGGTGCTTCTAGGTTCCATCAAGGCCCCCCGAGAGCAGACTCTAAATCCCTCAAGCCCCCTTCGGTTCGGAGGTCTTGAGCCAAGCCCTCTAGCCTGGATGGCACCTCTTGGTATCCTCTTAATGGAATAATATATGGACTCACAGCTTTTCCCTGGAATAAACCTGATTGTGCGGACTTCCTAGAGCTGCTGCAGGTGAATTTTAGAGAAACTGAAGAGGTTGAAATATACCAGTGAGGGTGCTTCGAGGTTCCATCAAGGCCCGGGGATAGCAGCTTAACTCCAAACACAAAAAGCCCACTCCGAGGCTTAGGTGTAGGGGCAAACAGCCCTAAAGGATGGGTTAAGCTACTACGAATCTACGTGTCCGCGAGAAAGTTTCAAGTGGTCCGCGAGGTGTTCCCAAAAGAAAGAAAACAATCCATATACTATTCAGGGGGAAATGTCCATTTCCCCCCTAAATTATATTAAATACCTATCTTTTGGTCCGTGGGAAATCATGAAATTCAAAAGTGGTCCGTGGGTCGAGCAAGTTTGGCAATCCCTAAATTATATTAAATACCTTTCTTTTGGTCCGTGGGAAATCATGAAATTCAAAAGTGGTCCGCAAGTTTGGCAATCCCTGCTCTCCTCACAGTACAGACGCATTAGTGTGGAAAAAAAGTAATGATTTGCCTGTATGGGTTAGGCTGCTGATGCTGGGATATGGGATAGCGGAGGGTTTGCATTTTCATTCTAGCAGTATATAGACAAGATAAGTGATGATTGCTAAGGAGCACGGGACATGGGGACTTAAGGAATGTCTCCTTTGGGAATTGAACGTGTGAAAAGTGGAACCTGAACCCTGTGAAAGTCGGAACTTGACTTTGTAGGGTTAAGGGATACATTCAGGAGCAGGAGAAGGAGGAGGAGGAGGGGTTACTTGATAGGATTTTGAATTAGTAGGTACTAGCACATTCGTTACGGGATTTGGGGGTTCTCAAATTAATTTTCGGATGAGAGCAATGAAATAGACAGTATAGGTTGTAGGAAAAGTAAGTGTATGGAACAGGGTAAATGGGTTAGGCTGCTGATGCTGGGATATGGGATAGCGGAGGGTTTGCATTTTCATTCTAGCAGTATATAGACAAGATAAGTGATGATTCATGACATCATTGTTTCAACAGTCCCCGAGAGATAATTCAGAGAAGATGATTCAGGGATAAGGGTCGAAAGGGATAGGGGTTATACAAATATACATTTCAAGATAAGTACAGGTTATGTGAGAAAGAAATTAAATGTGCTGCAGGAATACAGAATGCAGTTATTCAAATGCCAGTGTCGTCCCATAAAATGGTCTCGAGAGTCTTGGGACAAGTTAAATTGAATGCTTTTCTTCCATTTCTGCGGAAGGCGGTGTGATGTGGTTTGTGGTTACATCGGAAATGAGAAGGGCATATCACCACTTACAACGAATGGAAGATGAAGTACCTAGGTTTATTTAGTTTAGAAAGTTTAGCTTTAGATTATAGTAGTCAACTTCCGAATTGTTTGGGCGATTTTGATAAAATTTGGTAAACAAACTTATTCAGCAGAAGTTTAAAGGAAATCCTATCATTAGATTTTGGTCCCAATCGGGGACTTAGGGATTTCGTGAAGCAATAGCAGTTCATACTTTCATAGAACTACTAATAGTAAGTGAAATTTGTCCAGCAGAGAACAAGTAACTTAGCAGCAATAACAATAAATTTTGTTTTTATGGGTCATTATGATTGGCAATACAGGGTAAGAAATTCTGGGCTTAAAGCCTGGTTCAGAAAATCAGAGCCCTTGGGCCTTGGGAGGCTACCCCTGATTCATGATGTAAGACTGAGTGGGCAGAAAAATATACCAACAATACCCACATTATTCAATACTGCTGACTCACACAATGAAGTATTCTCAAGTCAGCACTTTATGTTCAACTTTAGCTCTTGTCTACATGGGTATTTGAAAAGTTTCTAATAATAACTGGTTAGAATTTGAAGTGGTATAGGGTTTAAGTGGTTTTATACCCTCATTATCTCAAGATGTAGGAAGGTAAGGGTGCTTTCTGACCTTTCATTAGTTAACAAATGGCAGAAACTATGCGGTGTTGCAATTGTTGCACATAGAAGTTATGCGATGTTGCAATTGTTGCATATAGAAGTTATGCCGTGTTGCAATTGTTGTATATATAACTATGTCCCCGTCAGATCACCCATGTTAAGCAACGCCCAAGTCGTACTAATCTGGACGGGTGAACAATTGACCCTCCGGATTTTGTTTGATCCACTCTGTTTAAATTTTGGTCTACCCTGTCTTTCTCGTATCAAAAGGTCTACCCACAGCTGAGGTAAAGGGACTTTTTAGTCTCATTCGAGCAGGATAAACAAGGTATATTCTATTTTATTCTTCCCAAAACACCCTGTAGGTATTCGAAAAAGAAAACAACACGAACTTCAAACGAGACATATTAAGTTTCTCATAATCCCTAAGGCTTTTCCGAAAGTCCAATATTAATATGTTGGAATCATTTCTTTATATCGCTTCACAACTTCACATATCACGACATTGTCTTTTCAGGGACAAAAACTGCTGGCGCCAAAGTTAATAGGAAATTAGGAAAAGCATGTTGAGAGTGGAACCTAATAGGAAAAGCTTAGGGGGGGAAAGTTTGCCTTGTTCTTCTTGTGCTGACGTTTGGAGCATTTATTTGCCTTTCAATTAAGGGATGCCCTGTATATCGCTTCACAACTTCACATATCACGACATTGTCTTTTCAGGGACAAAAACTGCTGGCGCCAAAGTTAATAGGAAATTAGGAAAACATATTGGGAGTAGAACCTAATAGGAAAAGCTTAGGGGGGGAAAGTTTGCCTTGTTCTTCTTGGGCTGACGTTTGGAGCATTTATTTGCCTTTCAATTAAGGGATGCCCTTAGCCCTTATCTTTTACTCAGATGAATGGACTTGCGTTTCTGTTTCCACTTGATTTCTTGAATTTGTTTTGTATTTACAGGATGGCACGCAAAAAAAAACCGTTTTTTCCTTTTTTTTTTTAAGATGAGTGTTTCACCGCCGTTCTTATTTCGTAGCAATGAAACAATTGTATTACACTCGTGGGGTCTGTGTCGTAGCATGCCCATCCCGTAGTATGCTTCTCATCAGATGAGCGAGAAGACACTTGGGACATTACTTACTTCATTGTTGAACAGTGTCTATACTACTCTACAGTGCACTTTGGTCAATCGTAGTGTATAGAACCTTTATGGTGGGGTTTACCATTTAGGTATTGAGATGAAACGAGGATTTCCCTATAGTTAATAGCCAGGTCAACCTCGGATTGAACTCAATTCCCTGAGCCCTTATCTTTTACTCAGATGAATGGACTTGCGTTTCTGTTTCCACTTGATTTCTTGAATTTGTTTTGTATTTACAGGATGACACGCAAAATAAAATCCGTTTTTTCCTTTTTTTTTTTAAGATGAGTGTTTCACCGCCGTTCTTATTTCGTAGCAATGAAACAACTGATGCTGTATTACACTCGTGTGGTCTGTGTCGTAGCATGCCCATCCCTTAGTATGCTTCTCATCAGATGAGCGAGAAGACACTTGGGATATTACTTATGTCAATGTTGAACAGTGTCTATACTAGTCTACAGTGCACTTTGGTCAATCGTAGTGTATAGAACCTTTATGGTGGGGTTTACCATTTAGGGATTGAGATGAAACGAGGATTTCCCTATAGTTAATAGCCCGGTCAACCTCTGGGATTGAACTCAATCTTGAGATTGAGACAATCCACGGTGGTAAAACTCGACCTTACAGTCATCTGTCACACAGGTCAGTCATATTCATATCACACTGTCACACAGGTCACAGTCACGTCACACTGTATGTCTAGTACTCTAGTGTGAATAGTCACACTGTAGGGGAGAGGAGGAGGAGGAGGGGGGGAGGAGGACCTGATTTATTAATTTAACGTCATAGAGGTGCAGTCTAGTTGGTGAAGGAAATAAAGGGTGGTGCGGAGGACGAGGGGAGAAATGGATGAGGTAGGACGTGAGGGGTTCCGGGAGAAGGGAACAAGTCCCCCTACTTCTATTCTATTCTTTTCTATTCTACTTCCCTCTAGTTCAGAAATTCCCAAACTGTGGTCCGCGAGAAATTGTCAAGTGGTCCGCCGGGTCCGTGAGGTGGTCCCAAAAGAAAGAAAAATATCTAGTATTTAATTTACTATTCAGGGAAAAAATATTATTATTATTATTATTTCGGCCCTAAAAAGGGGGAAAAAGTCCATTTTCCCCCTTAACTTATCTGTCTTTTGGTCCGTGAGAAATCATGAGATTCAAAAGTGGTCCGTGGGTCGAACAAGTTTGGCAATCCCTGCTCTCCTCACAATACAGACGCATTAGTGTGGAAAAAAGTAATGATGTGCCTGTATGGGTTAGGCTGCTGATGCTGGGATATGGGATAGCGGAGGGTTTGCAGTTTCATTCTAGCAGTATATAGACAAGATAAGTGATGATTGCTAAGAAGCACGGGACATGGGGGCTTAAGGAATGTCTCCTTTGGGAATTGAACGTGTGAAAAGTGGAACCTGAACCCTGTGAAAATCGGAACTTGACATTGTAGGGTTAAGGGATACATTCAGGAGGAGGAGGAGGAGGAGGAGGAGGAGGAGGAGGGGTTACTTGATAGGATTTTGAATTAGTAGGTACTAGCACATTCGTTACGGGATTTTGGGGTTCTCAAATTAATATTCGGATGAGAGCAATGAGAGAGACAGTATAGGGTGTAGGAAAAGTAAGTGTATGGAACAGGGTATTTCAAAAGGAAATCTATGCAACAGGTGTGTTATATCATGTAAGCGTGTGCGTACAACAAATACGGCATAGAATTTGAGCTATCATGGGTGTATTACATAGAAAAGGTGGTCACTCGTGAGTAGATTGATTTCTAATTTTCAAACAGACAGCCATCAATGTAACAGACAGAAATAATCAACACCGAGGCATAAAAAACGATGCCTTGGTGACGGTAAAAACTGATAAACAATACTGGTCTTTGTTTCTGGACTTGTTATTTTATTTCAAAATTAATCAATTAATATCATACATATTTAGTAAGTATAGGGATGTGTTCCTCAATCAATATGGAGCCTAACAAATGGGTGACTTTATTGAGAGATCATTTATGTGTAAAATTGGCTCATTTCACCTCAAGAGGATTAAGGATCATCTTAAGACTCAAACAGGCCCTCAGCCCTCTTCGTAGATTAGCTTAGCCCTCAAACTTGGGTTAAGCAAGATGTAGGAAGGTAAGGGTGCTTTCTGACCTTTCATTAGTTAACAAATGGCAGAAACTATGCGGTGTTGCAATTGTTGCACATAGATGTTATGCCGTGTTGCGATTGTTGCATATATAACTATGTCCCCGTCAGATCACCCATGTTAAGCAACGCCCAAGTCGTACTAATCTGGACGGGTGAACGACTGACCCTCCGGATTTGGTTTGATCCTCTCAGTATAAATTTTGGTCTACCCTGTCTTTCTCGTATCAAAAGGTCTACCCAGTTGGGGTAAAGGGACCTTTTAGTCTCATTCGAGCAGGATAACCAAGGTATATTCTATTCTTGTTTCTGGACTTGTTATTTTATTTCAAAATTAATCAATTAATAGCATACATATTTAGTAAGTATAGGGATGTGTTCCTCAATCAATTAATATGGAGCCTAACAAATGGGTGACTTTATTGAGAGATCATTTATGTGTAAAATTGGCTCATTTCACCCCAGGAGGACTGAGGACCATCTTAAGACTCAAACAGGCCCTCAGCCCTCTTCGTAGATTTGTCTAAGCTTGACCCAAATTTGAGGGCTATGCTTATAGTATAAGAGGACTGAGTATACGAAGAGGACTGAGGACCTGTTCAAGCCTCAAAATGGGTGACTAAAAGGTCGGTACCGATTCTCGTTCTGGAAGAAGTGTGGAAATTTAAGAACACCCTGTATATGAAATTAATGGCTATCATTCATCAACCTTGGCCGTGGTACACATCTTTATATGACCACAATAGCGTCCATAATCTACACGATAAGTGGTTACCAAACCGTTTCTTTCCGAAGATTCCCATGGCGCTCATTAAATTGGGTATATTATAGGTATTCATGTAAGAGGGTATAGGTACCTATTAATTAGAGTAATGAGTAGGTAAATGGAAATTAGATTAAACATAATTTGATGTGATATTATGATTATCTTAATCATGAAAAGCAGAATGGTTTTATTTGGTAATTTAAATTTTCAATAATTTTCCTTTTGGTCACACATGGCCTTGTCGCTTAGAGTGTAAATAAATAAATACTTCTGGCTTTTCAGGGGCTAGTGCTTACTAATACAATACTATGGTCGTAGTGCCGTACCCTATGGGGAAATAGGAACAAAATTCTGAACTAGAACACCATGAACTTCAAGAATTGGTTCTAGAGAAATCAGACTGATCGCAAGTTGATTAACTGATTGATTAACAAATCAACAAGCTAAACCCAGTTTGAGAACAGCCGGCTACGCACTTGCATAGTGCTACACAAAGAAATATGCAAGAGGTGGAACATTGGTGTGGAATTTATTTCGAGAATAAGGAACTGTAGAAAGTGTCATTATTGCAGGGGAGGCTTGTGGGAATGCTCTTTTGTTAAGTGAAAGAAATCGGTTGAAAAGAAGACGAAGAAGAATAAGAGCTAAAAGAATCGTTTAAAAAGAAGAGAGGGCGAAAAATAAGAACAAGAAGAGAAAAACTGTATATTAGACTGTGTATTAAATGAGTTAGGTATGAGGTATTATTGCCACATCCACTAAAAATAAATGTTAATTTTTCTCTCTTTCCCAAAAGGATCCCCTTTTTTTCCTCCTCCTCCTCCTCCGGATTTGGTGATTTTTTTCGCGGATTTCGCGATTATGTTCGCGGATTTGGTGATTTTTTTCGCGGATTTCGCGATTATGTTCGCGGATTTGGTGATTTTTTTCGCGGATTTCGCGATTATGTTCGCGGATTTGGTGATTTTTTTCGCGGATTTCGCGATTATGTTCGCGGATTTGGTGATTTTTTTCGCGGATTTCGCGATTATGTTCGCGGATTTGGTGATTTTTTTCGCGGATTTCGCGATTATGTTCGCGGATTTGGTGATTTTTTTCGCGGATTTCGCGATTATGTTCGCGGATTTGGTGATTTTGTTCGCGGATTTGGCGATTTTGTTCGCGGATTTGGCGATTATGTTCGCGGGTTTCGCGGTTATGTTCGCGGATTTCGCGATTATGTTCGCGGATTTGGCGATTTTGTTCGCGGATTTGGCGATTATGGTCGCGGATTTGGCGATTATGTTCGCGGATTTGGCAATTATGTTCGCGGATTCGCGTCCCGAATCGACATTTTGGATATTTGGCAAGCCTAGTTAAGCTTAGACAAAGAGGACTGACGGCCTGTTTGAGTCTCCAAATGGGTGACTAAAAGGTCCGTACCGATTCTTGTTCTGAAGTCGGGAAGTTTAAGAACACCCTGTATATGATATTAATGGCTATCATTCATCAACCTTGGCCGTGGTACACATCTTTATATGACCACAATAGCGTCCATAATGTACACGATAAGTGGTTACCAAACTGTTTCTTTGCGAAGATCTCCCATTGGGGTCATTAAATTGGATTTCATGTTAGTCATCTTGTATTAGAAAATAATAAAAATACGGTCGCGCTGCGCGCTCCCTATCAACTACATAGTTATCAAACTAAAAACATAAACGAAACTCAAAATGTTGGTTGAGAGCGGAACATTTCTCTCCCGCAGTCTCTGCACTCTGTGTATTTCTTATGGTGGAGATTTTAGCGATCAAAAATTGATGATATCTCAGGATCGGTTTAGATTTTCGCAAAATCCTTTCTTATTGCACATCTAGACCATAAAAGCAATATTCCTACCAAATTCCAGCTTTCTAGGTGTTGTAGTTCTGGAGATAGAGCGATCAGTGTGTGAAATGTGAATGAGTGAATGGATCTTGATTTTATAATATAAGACTAGCTGAATTCCGTCGCTTCGCTCCGGAATCCCGCTAGTTCATCCCGAGGCATGGCCAAACTTGTGGAAAAGGCATGGCCGAACTTGTAGTTATCAAACTAAAAACATAAACGAAACTCAAATATTAGGCGAGCGAGGAAAAGTTTTCTATCCCGCAGTCTCTGCACTCTGTGTATTTCTTATGGAGATTTCAGCGATCAAAAATTGATCATATCTCAGGATCGGTGTAGATTTTCGCAAAATCCTTTCTTATTGCACACCTAGACCATAAAAAGAATATTCCTACCAAATTTCAGCTTTCTAGGTGGTGTGGTTCTCGAGATAGAGCGATCAGTGTGTGAAATGTGAGTTACCTATCACCTATCGTACCTATGTACATATCGTACCTATGTGATTTCGCGATTATGTTCGCGGATTTGGCGATGTTGTGGTTCTAGAGATAGAGCGATCAGTGTGTGAACTATGAAATGTGAACTGTGAATGGATCTCGTTCTTATAATATAAGATTTAAGTATGTATTTTAATTTTTAATGATGGGTAGGTACATACTTCTGGCTTTTCAGGGGCTGGTGCTTACTAATACAATACTATGGTCGTAGTGCCGTACCCTATGGGGAAATAGGAACAAAATTCTACTTGTGAAGCTTGAACTAGAACACCATGACCTTCAAGAATTGGTTCTAGAGAAATTAGAGTGATCGCAAGTTGATTAACTGATTGATGACAAATCACCGAGCTAAACTCACAGGTTGAGAACAGCCGGCTACGCAGTATGCAAGTGCTACACAAAGAAATATGCTACAATGCTCCACAAAGCAGACACCCACTCGGATAAATTGAAAAAAACGTTTTAGGAAAACTGCAAAATAAATCTACAAAACAGACTTTGTTCAGCACGAGCAGTTCTAGGTACCTATTCCTAAATTGTCCAAATGTAAAGTAGGTAAAGTTATATGCAGGTATAGGAAGTGCTTCTACAGCTTTTTTGAAAATTCGTTTCCATTTCATAGAAGAGCAATAGAAGAATATGCAGGTAGCAGGTACATCACCTTCAAGTAGTAGGTACACATATTATCACGTATTTCAGTAGTTTGGTACATAGTGCTTCTGTATTGCAAAGCGGAGGATAGAAAAGGAAAACTGCAATTTAAAGAAACAGAAAGAAAAACCCCGTCAGCAAACTTGGTTTTAGCCTGGATAAAACTATGTTAGGGATATAAGGCTGTTCCATCAGGGCTATCCTAATGGAAAATGTCTTTAGGAGAAGATTTTTAAGTGGGAAAATGGAAAAAGTAATCAGTGTAATAGAAAACCATTCTCTGGTACAATATAATTTCTCCCCTATCATTTTAGAGTAAAATTAGAGTAAAATAATTCCATTTCATAATTTGACCGTGAGATATCGCTCTTACCGGGAAAATGTTATTGGGATTAATCACACTGGCAGGCCGTTTCCTATGCCATATTTCTACCTAATTCATATGTATTTTGAAATCTTTAATGTAAACAAAATTTCAAACATTTGACGCTTATGTCGCAGGGCCTTAAGCAGTGAACACAACGAAATATGTCTACTTTATTTTAATATGCTTTATGAAACTCGCGATAAACCGCTACTTTGTAAATTATGTTTAAACGTTATTGGTTCGTAATGTAGGTAGGTACATATGTATTTATACAATGATTAATTCTATTTATATCTTAAACTGTGGTCCACTTAAGAGGCTATTAGGTAATGGAGCATGTTGAGATAACATAGGTAATTATGATCCCCGATTTTGACAACCACTTTGGGCTGCTGTACTGGAGCAGAACCAAAGAAAACGTTAAAAAATGGAGTCCAATTTTTCCAGGCGGGCTACTTTGTCAAATAACATTTTTTAGGGGAGTAAAAGTTAAAATGTGGGTAGGGTAGACCCAGAGAATCAACCTCAGTGTTGCAGTGGCTATAGTAAGGTGGACTTTGGATCTGGAGATTTGTGGTTCAACCCTGAGTCAAGTCATGAAATTTATCTTGGTAGATGTATCAGATGATGTATTACGGAGACTGACATTTGCGACAAACATTTAAGCTCAACACACAACCAAAATGATTTTTAATTTGTGGATCCAGGGTTAGGAAACATACTGAATGAGAAATGGCCGTTAACCGCGACCTAGCTTTCGAAATGTGTAATTCTAGGTGACATTTGAGTAGGTATAGGTATAAGTAGATAGTAATAATAATAGTGCTTATTTATACTGCTCGCATAGGACTGAAAAGTCCCTTTACTCCAACAGTAGGCTACTCTACTACTATTATTTTGGTCAAATTCTAAAAATTATATGCTCAATGTGCTCAGCCACATTGGGTTTATAATACTTACTAAGTTAAAAAACGAACAATTGATTAGCATAGCAAATATTCAATTCATTAATCTGTAGGTACATTTTATGTTTATCATTTTGCTTGTTCAATTGTTATTTACCATGTTTTGTAATTATTGTTAAATAAAAGTAATATCATTACCATTACCATTGAGGATAAAATTCCATACCTCGGCTGGGATTGAACCCACGCCCTCCTGTTTACCAGTCGAGCGCCTTGACCACTAAACCACCGAGGCAGGTGATTAGGTAGGTACTGTAGGTAGGGAGGTATATACATGTAAGTATATGTACCTACATATTTACCACTTTCCAATTTAACTTTGAAAGTTTTTCGTTAACCGATTTAACCGATTTTGAAAGTTCAATTTTCACAATGGAAACACATAAACAAACTCTACTTATAAATGTCAGCAAGGTAGGGCGGTTCAGTTTATAAATAAATTTTTATAGGGATTTTTTTGGTGTGATAATACCTATATTATGTAGGTGACTGGTGGCTGAAAGTTGAGGTAAATTGTCACTCTCGTGTTGAGTTGTTGCGAATGACTGTTTAATAATAGATTTCATCTGCACCTGACTACCTTTCTGTTACTAGGCTGACATTTTCAAGTTCATTTCTTCATTCCTTCAAAAGAAAAACGGAAACTCCGGGAACTCTTGAATAGTGAATGAGTAGTTGAGTACCCTGCAACTACCTACTACCTACCCACCTAGAAGTGCTAAATTTAGACCAACGAGGGAGGACAAGTACAGTAGAACCTTGATTATTTTTCATCTAATTGGGACCGAGGGTAGTTGAAATAATTGAAATTTGAATTAATTGAAATTCCGTATAGAACAATGGAAAAGGGGGAAAAATTTAGATACAAAAGAACAAAATCGTTAATAAATACCCTATTTTGAACTAATTTTGGGGTTGAAATAATGGAGGTTGAAATAACCGACGTTCTACTGTAAATAATGCAAATATTGGTGGGTGACATTTAGATAGGTAGATAAGAGTATCTAGATACACATATCTTTTTCCTTTAACTTTGAACCTTAAATGTAAATGGGGATCCTAAACACAATATCCATTCAAGCTTGAAAGGTTAGATCTACAGGGTGGGAGGGAAGTAATGGTTTACTTTCGAGTTGGTATTGATAGGAGTACGCGGTATTAGAAATAAATGCTTGTCAATATGCAATATGCTACTGCTACACTCAATCTAGATACACATATCTTTTTCCTTTAACTTTGAACCTTAAATGTAAATGGGGATCCTAAACACAATATCCATTCAAGCTTGAAAGGTTAGATCTACAGGGTGGGAGGGAAGTAATGGTTTACTTTCGAGTTGGTATTGATAGGAGTACGCGGTATTAGAAATAAATGCTTGCCAATATGCAATATGCTACACTCATGTTCTACCCTTTTTCGCTCTAGAATCCGCTTGCAATATTTCATCTACCTTGGAAGCAATAAGTGGGGATGTTTTATTGAAAAAAAAAAAAAAAATCTTCTTGAAGGAATCAAAAGGTATGTGATGTAAGCGATATGAGAATTTCAGTTATTACATTTTTTGGGGTCGCTCCCCTCCCTCTCTCGCCTTTGAAAACGTCTGGAATCTTGCCTTCCCCCCCGCCCCTCGATAATAACAAAACCATTTACGAGATTCGCCAACTACACACACGCCAAGGTTCAAATCTAAATAAAGAAAATATTAGATTCGTCAGTACATTGTTTAGAATCGTGAAATTATTAGTTATTATGTATGTAGGTAGGTATTAAGGATCCCAAAAATTACATTAGAAAAAATCTGTCTGTCTGTTACGCTGATAGACCTGTATTGTCTATATTGATTAACAAAGTGTCAACTTTCAACTTTCCATGTTGAGGAGTTGAAAAGCATGAAAAGCAAGAGGAGGGGGTGAAGGTGACTTTATGAACGCACTGTAGAACTAGAAAACTTTGCATATTTCATGAGTCATGGCACCCCATGATGTCATGAATGCATGACATCATGAGTGAGTGACGATTTGACGAATGCAATGGGCTCCAGAAATAACCCTTTTTGCTTTCTATTTATTGCTTTCCCGCCCCTCGATAATAACAAAACCATTTACGAGATTCGCCAACTACACACACGCCAAGGTTCAAATCTAAATAAAGAAAATATTAGATTTGTCAGTACATTGCTTAGAATCGTGAAATTATTAGTTATTAAGTACCTATGTATTAAGGATCCCAAAAATTACATTAGAAAAAATCTGTCTGTCCGTTACGCTGATAGACCTGTATTGTCTATATTGATTAACAAAATGTCAACTTTTTATGTTGAGGAGTTGAAAAAAATGAAAAGCAAGAGGAGGGGGTGAAGGTGACTTTATGAACGCACTGTAGAACTAGAAACCTTTGCATATTTCATGAGTCATGGCACCCCATGCTGTCATGAATGCATGACATCATGAGTGAGTGACGAATGCAATAGGTATGGGCTCCAGAAATAACCTTTTTGCTTTCTATCATCGGAACGGCTATCTTTTATCTAGCAGGAAAATCTGAAGCCCTAAATTTCAGACATTGGTTTGGAATCATCGGAACGGCTATCTTTTATCTAGCAGGAAAATCTGAAGCCCTAAATTTCAGACATTTGGTTTGGATATGTGGAAAGAAGAGATAAAGCATATGTAGGAAAGAGAGTGAGAAGCATGGAAGTGAGCGGGAAGAGAAACAGAGGAAGACCAAAAATGAGATACATGGACAAGATCAAAGAAGATTTGAAGGAGATAAACTTGAATTGCAGCCTCGCCCAACCGAGCAGCTTGGAAAACACTAACACGAGATGTCGACCTCACTTCAGTGGGAAAAGTCCAAGTAAAAGAAGAAAAAGATGTTGTGATTTTTCTCCCTGGTTGGTGATGGTTTTAGTAGGTAGTGTTAGCGATGGAAATACTAGTGTAGGTGGTTTCATTTTCATGCAGGCGTAGAGCGTAGGTAGTCTTCTCCATTTTACCTTTTATTCTTCTTTGACCTTTAGGTCTATTCATTTTCTGCTAGTTTTCTGGAGACTATAGATTTTCTATGAATGGGATGGGACACTTTATAATTATTTTCTCTATAGAATTGCAAAAGAGTGAGAGTGAGGGAAGAAGAAGGAGGAGGTAGAGGAGGAGGAGGAGGAGAAGGAGGAGGAGAAGGAGGAGGAGGAGGAGGAGAAGAAGAAGAAGGAGGAGGAGGAGAAGAAGGAGGAGGAGGAGAAGAAGAAGAAGAAGCAAGAAGAAGAAGAAGGAGGAGGAGGAGAGATGAGGATGAGGGAAGGAAACCGAATAATGCGGAGGTGGAGGTAATAATTTAAATACAACTTAAGGTAACCTATGTAAGAACTTTATGAAGGTTGTTCTCCAGAAAGTGAAGAGCATTGGAGAAATCATATTCAGAAAAAAAAATATTCAGTCAAGATTTCCTATTATGTATACTAAAAACCGGGCAGAATAATCAATCTCTTTGCTGGACCGATCTTACCTTTTTAAAACTCAATTTTACTGGAATAAAAAATCCAAATAACTATTCAATATTAAAACACACAGAAGATGAATAAAAAGATTAAAAATTTCACTACTTAGAGGTACATGATGTAAGGTATTTATGTAGGAAGGTATTTATTTAAAACACAATTCTAGGTATTGATATAAATATTATTACATATTACTATTAGAAATTACAGGATTCAGGAGAAACTTATACTCATTTTAATTTCAACCGATACACACACAATTTAGGACCTACTTTAAACTCAAACCACTTTACAAATGAAACAGGAATTTATGATTAACGAAAAAATATATCAAACACTTTTTTTACTTTTTTTCTTTTACAAATAAAACAATTGTTTCACTTGGCTTGAATTTCGTATAAACATCGCGTACTTATCGTACGTTCAGTGATAAAGACGACGCCCTGGGTAGCTTCGTCATCTTTATTGGAATGATGAAAATGCAACTGAGGACCGAGGGAACCTCGCGAAAGATTTTCCCGTTTTCAAAAATGGGGAAGCAGAGACTTTGAGGGAGGAATTGGGTAGGGAAGGAAAAGGGGAGGGAATGTAGGACAGGAGATAAGTGGGGGAGGAAAACAGGTAGGAAGACGATGGAAAGTCTGATGTTTTGTGTATTGTAGAGATATAGGTTTTCCAAGTTTCCATTGCACTTGAAAAATACTGAAAATGCAATGCGGAGGGAGGAGGAGGACGTAAAAAGAAGACAGGAGTGGAAACATTGGGTGTGGAATTTATTTCGGAGAATAAGGAACTGTAGAAAGTTGTCATTTATTCGCAGGGGAGGGCCTTGTGGAATGGCTTTTTGTTAACAGTGAAAGAAATCGGTTGAAAAAGAAAGACGAAGAAATCGTTTAAAAAGACAGAGAGGGCGAAAACTAAGGAACAAGAAGAGAAAAACTGTATATTAGACTGTGTATTAAATGAGGTAGGTATGGGTATTTTTATTGCCACATCCACCTAAAATAAGTGTAATTTTTCTCCTCTTTCCCAAGCTCTTTAATGGATCCCCTTTTTTTCCTCTCTCTCTCTGTCTCTCTCTCTCTCGCTCTCTCTCTCTCTCTCTCTCACTGCATGTATTATTTCTCTCAAAATGACAGTTTGATAGGTACACAACGAAATATGTCTACTTTATTTTAATATGCTTTATGAAACTCGCGATAAACCGCTACTTTGTAAATTATGTTTAAACGTTATTAGTTCGTAATGTAGGTATATACATATATTTGAGAGTCCATTATGCCCATTAAATAATGCTGTTACATCATCAAACATAATGTTACCTACATCCCACCCAAAACGTTACATAATACAATCATGTCTCTTATAAGTCTTATAACTGCATGTCCAGCTTCGTACAGATACCTACTGAAAAGGTATTATATTAGTGTTAAAATGCGCAAATAGTTACGTATACTACTGCAAAGGTATTATGACCATGTTAAAAAGCGCCCATTAAATAATGCTGTTACATCATCAAACATAATGTTACCTACATCCCACCCAAAACGTTACATAATACAATCATGTCTCTTATATCTGCATGTCCAGCTTCGTATAGATACCTACTGAAAAGGTATTATATTAGTGTTAAAATGCGCAAATAGTTACGTATACCACTGCAAAGGTATTATGACCATGTTAAAATGAACAAAAGAAGAATATTGTAAAAGTATATTTTACTGTCACTAGTTATTGCGTAAACCTTTCCCAGCTAATACCAATATTATGCTGACAAATGGAAACTCTGGAAATATCTAATTAGTGGTAAACATTTGAAATTAAAGTTTTTTTTTTCTTACAAAACGACACGACAGTGACGGTTCCTAAAAGGAAACCCATGACCTTGTCAGACATGATGTTTGTATAGGAACCTATAATAATATGTCCTGTGAGATGCTTAATAATCTGCATAGGTATTCCATCACTGGACTTCTTGTAGACACTTCAACCAAAGTCAGTTTTATTCGGGGCTCAAAAAAAAAAAAAAAAAAAAAAAAAAAAAAACTCTCTGATTAGTAGATAGGTACACTTAGTATGTAGGTACAGTTGCAAGATCGGTTTAGATACTTAACTCCTCAATTTAATAGACAAGCAGTCTAGCATTATAAGAGAGTTAATAGTCTTATAGGTCCTAATACGTATAGTCTCCTACACAGGAAGCATGCAATTGTTTTCTTACTTGATTAATTGCAGTTTGTAGGTTTGTACCTACAGTGCCAGTCAGGTCAAGACGATTAAGTACCTGTATACATAAGCACATACCTACCTACGATTAGGAGAAATTTTCTCTGCTGCATTTTCCCCCTTGGCCCCCTCACACACTTTATTGGTCCTAACAAGTCCCTATACATAATATGTATACAAGCCCTACGAAACTTGAAAGAGAAAATAGACATGTGAAATCTTGAAAGGGGGGAAAACCCTACAAGGCCCTAAGAGGTTCCTTTTCAAGCCCCTCTAAACCTGATAAAGAAAATGGATTAGTGACATCCTATGAAAAACCTAGGCATTTTCCCCCTTGGCCCCCTCACACACTTTATTGGTCCTAACAAGTCCCTATACATAATATGTATACAAGCCCTACGAAACTTGAAAGAGAAAATAGACATGTGAAATCTTGAAAGGGGGGAAAACCCTACAAGGCCCCAAGAGGTTCCTTTTCAAGCCCCTCTAAACCTGATAAAGAAAATGGATTAGTGACATCCTATGAAAAACCTATGACAAGGCCCTTAAAAAGCCTATAAATTCTGAAAGGTAAAAACAGATCAATTTATCACACAAAACAAGGCACATAAATAACTATATATATAAAAGTACATCCAACATGCCATTTTAAACTAGTTCAAGCAAATTCTCGAAAAAAGCATTTAAAAACACACCCACCACCAAACATTTATCCTACCTTTGCTCCTGCCCGCTGGTTTCATAAGGGTAATCCAAATCCTTAATCCTGGTCGGTATACGCGAAACACTGCGAAACGAACGAACAAATAAAAACGTACTAAAAACTGATTTTAAATCTGAAATTTTATTAGTATTATCTTAAAAATTGGAACAAAATCTAAAATTTGGTAAAAGTCAAAAGCTTTAGAATCACACTCCTGCCCCCAAGCGACTACCAAACATTTATCCTACCTTTGCTCCTGCCCGCTGGTTTCATAAGGGTAATCCAAATCCTTAATCCTGGTCGGTATACGCGAAACACAGCGAAACGAACGAACAAATAAAAACGTACCTACTAAAAACTGATTTTAAATCTGAAATTTTATTAGTATTATCTTAAAAATTGAAACAAAATCTACAATTTGGTAAAAGTCAAAAGCTTTAGAATCACACTCCTGCCCCCAAGCGACCTCTCGAAAAAAGCATTTAAAAACACACCCACCACCAAACATTTATCCTACCTTTGCTCCTGCCCGCTGGTTTCATAAGGGTAATCCAATTCCTTAATCCTGGTCGGTATACGCGAAACACTGCGAAACGAACGAACAAACAAAAACGTAGGTACTAAAGAACTGATTTTGAATTTGAAATTTTATTAGTATTATCTTAAAAATTGAAACAAAATCTAAAATTTGGTAAAAGTCAAAAGCTTTAGAATTACACTCTCCCCCCCAAGCGACTGAACCGACCGACTGGTTATAGAGAACTGAACTTGCTAATAGCCGATTCCAAAAAGTTTGCTGCGTCAAATTTTCCTCAAATCTGATTGGCTGTGACGTTTTTGAAAATTACGAAAATATCGTATGATTCAAGCCGACTACACACGGTTCGAAAAGTTGTCGCAAAAGTTCTACTGCTGGATTTTGGTACTTTTGGTATATTGAAAGCTTGATTTGGCCCAAAAACACAATTCATTGAATTTTTTTTTCTCAAGATAGGAGGGGAGTTTGTGAGTTCAGAGCCATGATTTTTCGTAAGAATTCGATCCCTTGATAAAAAGTTATAACTTAGAAGTCTTAGATCTTAGAATACTTAGATTTTACTTCGGTCGGTCCATTAGATCCAAATGCATGGAACTTGTCAATAGATCAGTTGCGCTGCACCCCATGCTGTCATGAATGCATGACATCATGAGTGAGTGACGAATGCAATAGGTATGGGCTCCAGAAATAACCTTTTTGCTTTCTATCATCGGAACGGCTATCTTTTATCTAGCAGGAAAATCTGAAGCCCTAAATTTCAGACATTTGGTTTGGATATGTGGAAAGAAGAGATAAAGCATATGTAGGAAAGAGAGTGAGAAGCATGGAAGTGAGCGGGAAGAGAAACAGAGGAAGACCAAAAATGAGATACATGGACAAGATCAAAGAAGATTTGAAGGAGATAAACTTGAATTGCAGCCTCGCCCAACCGAGCAGCTTGGAAAACACAAACACGAAATGTCGACCCCACTTGAGTGGGAAAAGATCAAGTAAAAGAAGAAGAGGATGTTGTGATTTTGCTTCTAAGTTAGAATTGGTTCTAGTGGTGTTATTGGTAGTAGTGATGGTAATACTAGTGTAGGTGATGGTTTCATTTTCATACAGGCATAGCGTAGGTGGTCTTCTCCATTTTACCTTTTATTCTTCGTTGACCTTTAGGTCTATTCATTTTCTGCTAGTTTTCTGGAGACTATAGATTTTCTATGAATGGGATGGGACACTTTATAATTATTTTCTCTATAGAATTGCAAAAGAGTGAGAGTGAGGGAAGAAGAAGGAGGAGGTAGAGGAGGAGGAGGAGGAGAAGGAGGAGGAGAAGGAGGAGGAGGAGGAGGAGAAGAAGAAGAAGGAGGAGGAGGAGAAGAAGGAGGAGGAGGAGAAGAAGAAGAAGAAGAAGAAGAAGAAGAAGGAGGAGGAGGAGGAGGATGAGGATGAGGAAGGAAACCAGAATAATGCGGAGGTGGAGTAATAATTTACTACAACTTAAGGTAACCTATGTAAGAACTTTATGAAGGTTGTTCTCCAGAAAGTGAAGAGCATTGGAGAAATCATATTAGAAAAAAAAATATTCAGTCAAGATTTCCTATTATGTATACTAAAACCGGCAGAATAATCAATCTCTTTGCTGGACCGATCTTACCTTTTTAAAATTCAAATTTTACTGGAATAAAAATTCCAAATAACTACTCAATATTAAACACACAGAAGATGAATAAAAGATTAAAATTTCACTACTTAGAGGTACCTATGTAGGGAAGTATTTATTTAAAGATTTAAACACAATTCTAGGTATTTGATATAAATATTATTAGAAATTACACGATTCAGGCAACTATACTCATTTTAATTTTAACCGTACACAAAAAAAAAAAACACCAACACCAACACCAACACCAACAACAACAACAACAACAACAACAACAACAACAACAACAACAATATTCAGTCAAGATTTCCTATTATGTATACTAAAACCGGCGGAATAATCAATCTCTTTGCTGACCGATCTTACCTTTTTAAAACTCAAATTTTACTAAAATAAAAATTCCAAATAACTATTCAATATTAAACACACAGAAGATGAATAAAAGATTAAAATTTCACTACTTAGAGGTATGATGTAGGGAGGTATTTATTTAAACACAATTCTAGGTATTTGATATAAATATTATTACATATTATATTAGAAATTACAGGATTCAGGAAACTATTATACTCATTTTAATTTCAACCGTACACACACAATTTAGGACCTACTTTAAACTCAAACCACTTTACAAATGAAACAGGAATTTATGATAACGAAAAAAATATATCAAACACTTTTTTTACCAATTTAGGACCTACTTTAAACTCAAACCACTTTACAAATGAAACAGGAATTTATGATAACGAAAAAAATATATCAAACACTTTTTTTTTTCTTTTACAAATAAAACAATTGTTTCACTTGGCTTGAATTTCGTATAAACATCGCGTACTTATCGTACGTTTCAGTGATAAAGACGACGCCCTGGGTAGCTTCGTCATCTTTATTGAAATGATGGAATGCAACTGAGACCGAGGGAACCTCGAAAGATTTTCCCGTTTTCAAAAACGGGGAAGCAGACTTTGAGGAGGAATTGGGTAGGAAGAAAAAGGGGAGGGAATGGGTAGGAAGGAGATAAGTGGGGGAGGAAACAGGTAGGAAGAGATGGAAAGTCTGATGTTTTGTGTATTGTAGATATAGGTTTCCAAGTTTCCATTGAACTTGAAAAATCTGAAATGCAAGCGGAGGAGGAGGAGGAGGAGGAGTAGGGAATGGGTAGGAAGGAGATAAGTGGGGGAGGAAACAGGTAGGAAGAGATGGAAAGTCTGATGTTTTGTGTATTGTAGATATAGGTTTTCAAGTTTCCATTGAACTTGAAAAATCTGAAATGCAAGCGGAGGAGGAGGAGGAGTAAAAAGAAGAAGAGGTGGAACATTGGTGTGGAATTTATTTCGAGAATAAGGAACTGTAGAAAGTGTCATTATTGCAGGGGAGGCTTGTGGGAATGCTGTTTTGTTAAGTGAAAGAAATCGGTTGAAAAGAAGACGAAGAATCGTTTAAAAAGAAGAGAGGGCGAAAAATAAGAACAAGAAGAGAAAAACTGTATATTAGACTGTGTATTAAATGAGGTAGGTATGAGGTATTATTGCCACATCCACTAAAAATAAGTGTTAATTTTTCTCTCTTTCCCAAAGCTCTTTAATGGATCCCCTTTTTTTCCTCCTCCTCTCTCTGTCTCTCTCTCTCTCGCTCTCTCTCTCTCTCTCTCTCACTGCATGTATTATTTCTCTCAAAATGACAGTTTGATAGGTACACAACGAAATATGTCTACTTTATTTTAATATGCTTTATGAAACTCGCGATAAACCGCTACTTTGTAAATTATGTTTAAACGTTATTAGTTCGTAATGTAGGTATATACATATACCGGAAAAAAAAAAAAAAAAAAAAAAAAAAAAAAAAAAAAAAAAACGTTTTAGGAAAACTGCAAAATAAATCTTCAAAACAGACTTTGTTCAGCATAAGCAGTTTTCAAGATAGGTATCTCTAAATTGTCTAAATCTAAAGAATACTTTAGAGTTTAGAGGTAAAGCTATATGGAAGTATAGGAAGTGCTTTCACAGCTTTTTTGAAAACTCGTTTTCATTTCATAAAAGACCAATAGAAGAATATGCAGATACCTTCAAGTACGTAGGTACACATATTATGATTACGGATCCAAACAGTAATTTCTCGAGCTTTTCCTATAAGGTTCCACAATCAACAATATGTGGATGTTACAAATTTTCGCCTACAGTACAGGAGAAAAAGTACAGGAGAAAAATTGAACTTGAGGGGGCCTAAATACGGCCCTGGTCGTGAGATATCGCTCTTACCGGGAAAACGCTATTGGGATTAATCACACTGGCAGGCGGTTTCCTATGCCATATTTCTACCTAATTCAAATGTATTTTGAAATCTTTAATGTAAACAAAATTTCAAACATTTGACGCTTATGTTGCAGGGGCTTAAGCAGTGTTTAAGTGATGGTTATTTATACAATGATTAATTCTATTTATATCTTAAACTGTGGTCCACTTAAGAGGCTATTAGGTAATGGAGCATGTTGAGATAACATAATAATTATGATCCCCGATTATTTCATCTAGGTAATTGGGACCGAGGGTAGTTGAAATAATCGAAAATTGAAATAATTGAAATTCCGTATAAAACAATGGAAAAGGGTGCAAACTTTAGATACAAAAGAACAAAATCGTTAATAAATACCCTATTTCGAACTGATTTTGGGGTTGAAATAATAGAGAGTTGAAATAATGGAGGTTGAAATAATCGAGGTTCTACTGTAAATAATGCAAATATTGGTGGATGACATTTAGATAGGTAGATAAGAGTATCTAGATACCTGGATTTTGGTACTTTTGGTATATTGAAAGCTTAATTTGGCCCAAAAACACAATTCATTGAATTTTTTTCTCAAGATAGGAGGGGAGTTTATGAGATCAGAGCCATGATTTTTCGTATAAATTCGATCCCTTGATAAAAAGTTATAACTTAGAAGTCTTAGATCTTAGAATACTTAGATTTTACTTCGGTCGGTCCATTAGATCCAAATGCAAGGAACTTGTCAATTTTTTTCGTATTGACAAAACCAGACCGTGTGTGGTAGGCTTTAGATCAAATTCAGCAGGTAGCAAGGGGTGCCTGAGAAACTTTCTACTTGAACTTTCCCACAGAAATTTATTTTCGAATTTTTCCTTGTTTGATCAGTGGCGTGGGGTGATTTTACTGAATTCAGAGGTGTAGGGTTCTTTTTTTTCAAAGGTTTTAAAGGCAGGATTTTCACTTAGCTAGCTCTTCCACCCAACCGGTGAGTGAGCTCTTTGAGCAGGTACTCGCGTTTCCTTTTTGATGGTTCACTGATTTTTTTTTGTACAAATCAGTGGCGTGTGATGCTTTTTAAGGTGTGTCCACAAATAGTCGACCATCGATCGATGACCATCGACCGTCGATTGATGTGAATTTATTATGAATTTATGTGGATCGACGTTTATCGAAGCACTAAATCTATATGTTCTCGAGGCAGTCATCGATCGATGACCATCGACCGTCGATTGATGTGAATTTATTATGAATTTATGTGGATCGACGTTTATCGAAGCACTAAATCTATATTATGTTCTCGAGGCAGTGTGGACGGTTCAGTCGACATCGATCGACGGCCAGTGGACCATGTGTGGACACACCTTCAGCATTGAAGAGCGGGTTATTTGTTATAATATTAAATTAATAAGGTAAGCAAAACAACTTTTGTCGACAGAAATCGGATTAGATCAGACTGCGTCAAATGTCGAAAGTGATTTCGAGAATGTACAGGGTTTCCTAGAACTCAGAATTATTTCTCGTTCTATTCCAGATTCCAGCACAAACACGTCTGGCTGTTACATTATTTGATTAATTGATGATCAAAATATCTTAATATTTGCTCCAAGTAGGTAGTGTCAAATTTCATCGGAATCGGAGAAACCTTCGTGAGTAGAAAATAGTACATTGTACAGTTATTCTGGGACATTATTTGTACCTACTACCATTATCTATTCTATGATATCTATAAATTTTATCTTAAATCCCAGTAGGTCAGTTATATCTTAATATTTGCTCCAAGTAGGTAGTGTCAAATTTCATCGGAATCGGAGAAACCTTCGTGAGTAGAAAATCGTTAAGTACAACCTTGGAACTTAATACTCCTTTCGTTCAACCAATTTTAGATGTACATTGTACAGTTATTCTGGGACATTATTTGTACCTACTACCATTATCTATGATATCTATAACGTGAGTAGAAAATCGTTAAGTACAACCTTGGAACTTAATACTCCTTTCGTTCAACCAATTTTAGATGTACATTGTACAGTTATTCTGGACATTATTTGTACCTACTACTATTATCTATGATATCTATAAATTTTATCTTAAATCCCAGTAGGTCAGTTATCATCAACTTGCAGTTTGCAGTAGGTACAATCTCGAGATCCTTCTTCCTACTCAGCACGTGAATTGTTTATGCTGATTTTCAAGGTCACACAGTTATCACCTCACAGGTAGTTCTTGTCTAAGAACTGATAGCATAATTATAGTTCGCACTTCTACCTGCCTCGGTGGTGCAGTGGTCAAGGCGCTTGTCTGGTAAACAGTAAACAGGAGGGCCTGGGTTCAATCCCAGCCGAGGTACGGAATTTCATCCTCAATATGTAAATGCAGTTTTTGTGTTCTCTTCCTTCTCTCTTCGATTTCGGGACGATAAGACCATAGCATATTCAGTTCCCTCTGTCAAACCTCTTTAAAAAAAATCATGTACATAACTATACAGTACACAGGTAGATAGTGTAGGAACAGATGTTTCCTAAAATTCACTATCTTGATCTGAGATTAGAAATGCAGTTGTTATTTTGAGCGTATTGGTATGTATGTGTAGATAGTGTAGGAACAGATGTTTCCTAAAATTCACTATCTTGATCTGAGATTAGAAATGCAGTTGTTATTTTGAGCGTATTGGTATATGTATGTTTGACTACCTACATATCTTATTCTATCTACTTACAAACAGTTTTGTAGGTACTCTAGTTACCTGTCGGATGAAGATTACTTGTTATTATGTTTGTTATCAAATTAGGTATCACTTTTAATCATATTCTTTTCTGAAACTGATTACAACTCTAATGAAAACAAACAGGTTTGTTAAGTTGCAAATCAGGCATGACTGACAAGATGGGGTAGGTACTTAATTAAGTTTTAAGCTTTCACGTGGATGTCACGTAGTCAATTTATTATAACGAGGCTCTCAATAAAAGCCGTCTTCTCCCAGCTAATAGGTACTTAATTAAGTTTTAAGCTTTCACGTGGATGTCACGTAGTCAATTTATTATAACGAGGCTCTCAAAAAAGCCGTCTTCTCCCACAGCTAATAATTAGCGCCTTAGCGTTCCGCCCCGCCAAGTCAAGAAAGTTTGACCGCGCTACTAGAAATATTATACGCCACAGAGAAAGTTGCCGTTTTCAGGTACTTGTAGAGGAATTAATTAGCGCCGTAGCGTTCCGCCCCGCCAAGTCAAGAAAGTTTGACCGAGCTACTAGAAATATTATACGCCACAGAGAAAGTTGCCGTTTTCAGGTACTTGTAGAGGAAAAACTTCAAATGGTACACCATTAGGTTATGAGAAATATCAGAGCATCAGACTTTTTGTGCCTGGTGATTTCAAAGTCAACATCAGTAGCGTACCTATATACATACTTTTTTGGATTTTTGGGGGCCTTGGATGAATTTTATGACGAATTTTCTGTCAAAATAAATAAATAAATATGGGGGCCCCGGAAAATCTCACCTGGGGCCCCCTGGGTCAATCAATAGGTTTGAAGGAGGGGGGAGATTGTAAGCTCCAAATTATAGGTCTTTTGGGGCTGCAAGTAGGGTTACCAGACAAGGAATATTTTTTATTAATTAGATTCATATTAGACACCCAAATTAGATAAGGACTATTTCAAAAGGAGGACATTTTGGCTAAAAAAGGCGGACTTTTCAACCAAAAGAAGGACGCAGAAAATAATCAACACAAAAACCACCATCAGTAACAAGTGTTTTTTTTTTTTTTAATCCATGTACACTTGGAGATAGTGTACCTACATACCTACCACCTATTTATATATCTACTGAATGTACGTACATTGTACATTGGACTTAATTGCACAAAAATTGCATTTATGCTTTTTCAAAGTTCGAGTCCTAACGTCCACTTCTCAACGGAAAACGATACATTACGTAATTTAGATTTTTGAGGCCGAAACTTCAAAAAGGCGGACATTTTGCTATATTTTAAAAAGGCGGGCGGACGGACGGAGGACAAACGTATAAAAAAGAGGACATGTCCGCCGAAAAGCGGACGTCTGGTAAGCCTAGCTGCAAGAGAATAGGATATACGGCAGAGATAAACAGGTTTGATGAAGAAATGAGATTTTCCTCTCTTTTTTCCTCTTTGCCAAGTCCTCTAAAACTATTGAAAATATATCGACAAACGTCGTCCCTGCAAATTAACTATTTACCTATACTTCGTGTTTGATGATGGAAGTTCTCGCTTAAAGTTAGATAAATGTATCAGGTACTTGTGACTATCAAATAGGTAGATCCCTAGATAAGTTATATTTTATCACCATTAGCTATCTAGACCTATCTGGATTTTGGATAAACATTATCTATGCCACTTGGTGAATCGGGTCATATCTATTAGATTTTGTAGTGGGTTCACTTTTCAATTTGTGAGTTGAAAGTGCCAGTGCTCTAATTAAAAGTTTCATTACTGTTCGCTTGTTCGTTAAAAGTTTTTTTTTTTTCATGAACCGTAATTATTAGTAAAAACAACTTTTTTTAAAAAGTAAAAATAACATAATAAATGAAAACTGGGAAAAAGTTACTTAGATCCTTAGATGGAAAAATATTTTTTTTTATATATATGTACAATATTTCAATATCGCTTTTTCATCATAATTTGAACTTTTTAACGTGACTGGGTGCACCTCGATAAGGTTGAACGTGCCGATGCTGACCAGATATCAACCATGCTAGATGTTGCTTAACTTCAGTGGTCCGTCGGGAACTGGTGTCACAGAAATGACTTTTGTTTGCATTTCCTTCCCAAACTTCAAGTTTCCACCCATTTCGAACTACTTCTAGAGCTGGAGCTTTGTCTTCTAAAAGTTGTAAATAGAAAGATAAGACGAAATTGAATACATAAAGAATAGAAAGATGAATTTTGAATCTAAAGATAATAAAAGAAAAATTAAGATAATGAAAAACTTTCGTCACTGAAATTGACGAGAAGCAAAAGTTGTTCAACAAAATTGTAAAAAAAGTCGTCCTTTTTTTCGACGACAATGAAAGGAGTACTTTTGTTGACTTTTCTCCTATCAGGAGGATATTGTCAACAAGAGGAACAACAAAACCAAGTGACAGTGAGTGACAATATTTGGATCAACAAATTGTTTTTCAACCACCTGATCGACTTTGTTCCTGAGTCGAGAAATAATTCGGCATGTAATCAACAAAGTGAATTGTACAAAGCACATCTTCGGAATAATACACTGTGGGCCGTAAGAAGTAAGTTTCTTTTTCAAAAGGTTTGATAGAGGGAACTGGAACTGCTGAGGTCTTATCGTCAAGAAAGCCAGCAGTTCCGACGGTAAACTTTGCCTGTTTAGGACGAAGTTCGCCCCTGATATTTGTCAAAATACTCCTGCTGAAAGTAGTTAGGTAACAAGTTACCTACCCTTCTCGCTTAAAGTTAGATAAATGTATCAGGTACTTGTGACTATCAAATAGGTAGATCCCTAGATAAGTTATATTTTATCACCATTAGCTATCTAGACCTATCTGGATTTTGGATAAACATTATCTATGCCACTTGGTGAATCGGGTCATATCTATTAGATTTTGTAGTGGGTTCACTTTTCAATTTGTGAGTTGAAAGTGCCAGTGCTCTAATTAAAAGTTTCATTACTGTTCGCTTGTTCGTTAAAAGTTTTTTTTTTTTCATGAACCGTAATTATTAGTAAAAACAACTTTTTTTAAAAAGTAAAAATAACATAATAAATGAAAACTGGGAAAAAGTTACTTAGATCCTTAGATGGAAAAATATTTTTTTTTATATATATGTACAATATTTCAATATCGCTTTTTCATCATAATTTGAACTTTTTAACGTGACTGGGTGCACCTCGATAAGGTTGAACGTGCCGATGCTGACCAGATATCAACCATGCTAGATGTTGCTTAACTTCAGTGGTCCGTCGGGAACTGGTGTCACAGAAATGACTTTTGTTTGCATTTCCTTCCCAAACTTCAAGTTTCCACCCATTTCGAACTACTTCTAGAGCTGGAGCTTTGTCTTCTAAAAGTTGTAAATAGAAAGATAAGACGAAATTGAATACATAAAGAATAGAAAGATGAATTTTGAATCTAAAGATAATAAAAGAAAAATTAAGATAATGAAAAACTTTCGTCACTGAAATTGACGAGAAGCAAAAGTTGTTCAACAAAATTGTAAAAAAAGTCGTCCTTTTTTTCGACGACAATGAAAGGAGTACTTTTGTTGACTTTTCTCCTATCAGGAGGATATTGTCAACAAGAGGAACAACAAAACCAAGTGACAGTGAGTGACAATATTTGGATCAACAAATTGTTTTTCAACCACCTGATCGACTTTGTTCCTGAGTCGAGAAATAATTCGGCATGTAATCAACAAAGTGAATTGTACAAAGCACATCTTCGGAATAATACACTGTGGGCCGTAAGAAGTAAGTTTCTTTTTCAAAAGGTTTGATAGAGGGAACTGGAACTGCTTTTTTTTTTTTTTTTTTTTTTTTTTTTTTTTTTTTTTTTTTTTTGTTTTTTTTTATGGTGGAATTCAAACCCGGGACCTTCTGCTTCTCTTCTGAGATGTTTTAAAACATCTTCTGAGACCCTTCTGCTTCTCTCCTGCGATCCTTCTGCATTTTCTGACATCCTTGAGGACTTACTCTCTGCTTCATTAGCTCTTATATTCACGAAACCCTCTTTCAACTTGGTTCCGGATGGAAACCCCATGAGTACAATAGAACCTAGGCACTCACGGAGTCCAACTTCAAAGGAACTTGTTTGAGTTGTTTTCAAAGCGGAAAAGCGTACAAGGAAACGAGCAACTTGCAGGTACTTCCAAGCCCTTCAACGGCTTCAACCTCGAAAGCACGTCTTTGAAAAAAGAATCAGGGGAAGAGGGAGAAAAAGAACGCAAAAAAGGAAGAGAAAGAGGTGTAAAATGAAGTAGGACGAGAAAAAGGAGAAAGAAAACGAAGAAGAATGAAAAGGAGGAAGAGATGAAGAAGAAGAAAAAGAAGGAGGAGGAGAAGGAAAAGAAGAAGAGGAAGGAGGAGAAGATGGAGAGAAATAGGAAAAAAGAAGAGGTGTAGAGTAGCTTGCATTGTAAGTGAACTTTTTGAAGGGCGCAGAGCTCAACAGGCAATCCCCTTGTCCATTTTTCTAGAAACTTCAAGGTTTCAAGGACGTTTGAGTATTGTTTTCAAAGCGGAAAAGCGTACAAGGAAACGAGCAACTTGCAGGTACTTCCAAGCCCTTCAACCTCGAAAGCACGTCTTTGAAAAAAGAATCAGGGGAAGAGGGAGAAGAAGAACGCAAAAAAGGAAGAGAAAGAGGTATAAAATGAAGTAGGACGAGAAGAAGGAGAAAGAAAACGAAGAAGAATGAACAGGAGGAAGAGATGAAGAAGAAGGAGAAGAAGAAGAAAAAGAAGGGGGAGGAGGAGAAGGAGAGGAAGAAGGAGAAGATGGAGAGAAATAGGAAAAAAGAAGTGGTGTAGAGTAGCTTGCATTGTAAGTGAACTTTTTGAAGGGCGCAAAGCTCAACAGGCAATCCCCTTGTCCATTTTTCTAGAAACTTCAAGGTTTCAAGGACGTTTGAGTATTTTGGCCTAGGAAAGTATGCAGCTATGAGCTATGCAGGTAGGTATACTGTAAAAGTCTATAGAAAAGGACACTCATTATAACTTTCTTTTGTGAGGGAGCCCTTTGACTGCTTAGGTCATATTTTCAGGCTTTTAGATTGTTTCTCCTTTGCATGCAGACCTTAATTCGTTCCATAATCAGGAATGAGAGGTTGAAATGCCTACAAAATGGAATTACGTCAGTGTCCTGTTGTCCTAATGAATCAACCCAACAGATATGATGTAAAAGATTACGTGTAGTTTAGCTTTTAGGCTAATTTGCCTTTATCAGTCATTTGGACTTAGCACGGACACGGAATCGGAAATTAGTGTTACACCTATACTGAAGGTCAGGATACGAAATTACGAATATCTACCACAGACAAAACAACTGATTCATTCCTAACAAAGATATGACTTGGGTAGGTAACTTGTTACCTAACTACTTTCAGCCTGAGTATTCTGACAAATATCAGGGGCGAACTTCGTCCTAAACAGGCAAGGTTTGCCCTCGGAACTGCTGGCTTTCTTCGGGAGAAGAGTTTTTTTTTTTTTTTTTTTTTTTTTTTTTTTTTTTTTTTTGATGGTGGAATTCAAACCCGGGACCTTCTGCTTCTCTTCTGAGATGCTTTAAAACATCTTCTGAGACCCTTCTGCTTCTCTCCTGCGATCCTTCTGCATTTTCTGACATCCTTAAGGACTACTTTCTGCTTCATTAGCTCTTATATTCACGAAACCCTCTTTCAACTTGGTTCCGGATGGAAACCCCATGAGTACAATAGAACCTAGACTAGGCACTCTCGGGGTCCAACTTCAAAGGAACTTGTTTGAGTTGTTTTCAAAGCGGAAAAGCGTACAAGGAAACGAGCAACTTGCAGGTACTTCCAAGCCCTTCAACCTCGAAAGCACGTCTTTGAAAAAGAATCAGGGGAAGAGGGAGAAAAAGAACGCAAAAAAGGAAGAGAAAGAGGTGTAAAATGAAGTAGGACGAGAAGAAGGAGAAAGAAAACGAAGAAGAATGAAAAGGAGGAAGAGATGAAGAAGGAGGAGGAGAAGAAGAAGGGGGAGGAGGGGGAGGAGGAGAAGGAAAAGAAGAAGAGGAAGGAGGAGAAGATGGAGAGAAATAGGAAAAAAGAAGTGGTGTAGAGTAGCTTGCATTGTAAGTGAACTTTTTGAAGGGCGCAAAGCTCAACAGGCAATCCCCCTTGTCCATTTTTCTAGAAACTTCAAGGTTTCAAGGACGTTTGAGTATTGGGCTAGGAAAGTATGCAGCTATGAGCTATGCAGGTAGGTATACTATAAAAGTCTATAGAAAAGGACACTCATTATAATTTTTTTTGTGAGGGAGCCCTTTGACTGCTTAGGTCATATTTTCAGGCTTTTATATTGTTTCTCCTTTGCATGCAGACCTTAATTCGTTCCATAATTAGGAATGAGAGGTTAATATGCCTACAAAATGGAATTACGTCAGTGTCCTGTTGTCCTAATGAATCAACCCAACAGATATGATGTAAAAGTTTACGTGTAGTTTAGCTTTTAGGCTAATTTGCCTTTATCAGTCATTTGGACTTGGCACGGAATCGGAAATTAGTGTTACACAACTTAGCTAGCTCTTCCACCCAACCGGTGAGTGAGCTCTTTGAGCAGGTACTCGCGTTTCCTTTTTGATGGTTCACTGATCAAGTCCTCTAAAACTATTGAAAATATATCGACAAACGTCGTCCCTGCAAATTAACTATTTACCTATACTTTGTGTTTGATGATGGAAGCTATAGAATTGGCCCCTCGCCTCAACATTGTCAGATGTCAGACTAAAGCAATCACCTTAGGGCTGATTGAGAGTCTGACGAAAAATGCCGACCTCGTCTGAAAAAAAGGAAGAAGACTAGGTATATGGTCGTATTTTATTTTCCTTTTTAAAAAACTACTGGCTCCGGCCCCCTACGAGAAGATTGGGCCCGGCAAATGGTGCTGGATGAACCTCATTGGACCCCCCTGTGAGCGGCCCTGGGAGAGGAAAAGAAGTTAGAATGTACCGGTCATAATTCCCAGGGGAGCGCCCCTAATGCGCCAATAAAAAGCAGAAAAGTTTCTCATTTTTATCTTTTCCTCCCCGTCTTTTCTCTTTTCATTCTTTTTGGAAACCGTCCTAATCCTTCGTTATGCTTCCTTTTGTTGTGATTTCACCATTTAAAAAAAAAAAAAAAAAAAAAAAAAAAATTTTCGCCCT
>NW_007378936.1:0-4693 GCF_000475195.1 Diaphorina citri | reverse complement strand
TACTCTCTGCTTCATTAGCTCTTATATTCACGAAACCCTCTTTCAACTTGGTTCCGGATGGAAACCCCATGAGTACAATAGAACCTAGACTAGGCACTCTCGGGGTCCAACTTCAAAGGAACTTGTTTGAGTTGTTTTCAAAGCGGAAAAGCGTACAAGGAAACGAGCAACTTGCAGGTACTTCCAAGCCCTTCAACCTCGAAAGCACGTCTTTGAAAAAGAATCAGGGGAAGAGGGAGAAAAAGAACGCAAAAAAGGAAGAGAAAGAGGTGTAAAATGAAGTAGGACGAGAAGAAGGAGAAAGAAAACGAAGAAGAATGAAAAGGAGGAAGAGATGAAGAAGGAGGAGGAGAAGAAGAAGGGGGAGGAGGGGGAGGAGGAGAAGGAAAAGAAGAAGAGGAAGGAGGAGAAGATGGAGAGAAATAGGAAAAAAGAAGTGGTGTAGAGTAGCTTGCATTGTAAGTGAACTTTTTGAAGGGCGCAAAGCTCAACAGGCAATCCCCCTTGTCCATTTTTCTAGAAACTTCAAGGTTTCAAGGACGTTTGAGTATTGGCCTAGGAAAGTATGCAGCTATGAGCTATGCAGGTAGGTATACTATAAAAGTCTATAGAAAAGGACACTCATTATAATTTTTTTTGTGAGGGAGCCCTTTGACTGCTTAGGTCATATTTTCAGGCTTTTATATTGTTTCTCCTTTGCATGCAGACCTTAATTCGTTCCATAATTAGGAATGAGAGGTTAATATGCCTACAAAATGGAATTACGTCAGTGTCCTGTTGTCCTAATGAATCAACCCAACAGATATGATGTAAAAGTTTACGTGTAGTTTAGCTTTTAGGCTAATTTGCCTTTATCAGTCATTTGGACTTGGCACGGAATCGGAAATTAGTGTTACACATATACTGAAGGTCAGGATACGAAATTACGAATATCTACCACAGACAAAACAACTGATTCATACCTAAAACAAAGGCATGCCTTGGGTAGGTAAGTTGTTACCTAATTATTTTCAGCCTGAGTATTCTGACAAATATCAGGGGCGAACTTCGTCCTAAACAGGCAAGGTTTGCCCTCGGAACTGCTGGCTTTCTTGACGATAAGACCTCTGCAGTTCCAGTTCCCTCTATCAAACCTTTTGAAAAAGAAACTTACTTCTTACGGCCCATAAGGCTTTCTTCACGATAAGACCTCAGCAGTTCCAGTTCCCTCTATCAAACCTTTTGAAAAAGAAACTTACTTCTTACGGCCCACAGTGTATTATTCCGAAGATGTGCTTTGTACAATTCACTTTGTTGATTACATGCCGAATTATTTCTCGACTCAGGAACAAAGTCGATCAGGTGGTTGAAAAACAATTTGTTGATCCAAATATTGTCACTCACTGTCACTTGGTTTTGTTGTTCCTTTTGTTGTTTCTCTTGTTGACAATATCCTCCTGATAGGAGAAAAGTCAACAAAAGTACTCCTTTCATTGTCGTCGAAAAAAAGGACGACTTTTTTTACAATTTTGTTGAACAACTTTTGCTTCTCGTCAATTTCAGTGACGAAAGTTTTTCATTATCTTGATTTTTCTTTTATTATCTTTAGATTCAAAATTCATCTTTCTATTCTTTATGTATTCAATTTCGTCTTATCTTTCTATTCAATTGCTTCTCGTCAATTTCAGTGACGAAAGTTTTTCATTATCTTAATTTTTCTTTTATTATCTTTAGATTCAAAATTCATCTTTCTATTTTCTATTCTTTATGCATTCAATTTTGTCTTATCTTTCTATTTAAAACTTTTAGGTTGCTTCTCGTCAATTTCAGTGACGAAAGTTTTTCATTATCTTAATTTTTCTTTTATTATCTTTAGATTCAAAATTCATCTTTCTATTCTTTATGTATTCAATTTCGTCTTATCTTTCTATTTACAACTTTTAGAAGACAAAGCTCCAGCTCTAGAAGTAGTTCGAAATGGGTGGAAACTTGAAGTTTGGGAAGGAAATGCAAACAAAAGTCATTTCTGTGACACCAGTTCCCGACGGACCACTGAAGTTAAGCAACATCTAGCATGGTTGATATCTGGTCAGCATCGGCACGTTCAACCTTATCGAGGTGCACCCAGTCACGTTAAAAAGTTCAAATTATGATGAAAAAGCGATATTGAAATATTGTACATATATATAAACAAAAGTCATTTCTGTGACACCAGTTCCCGACGGACCACTGAAGTTAAGCAACATCTAGCATGGTTGATATCTGGTCAGCATCGGCACATTCAACCTTATTGAGGTGCACCCAGTCACGTTAAAAAGTTCAAATTATGATGAAAAAGCGATATTGAAATATAAAAAATATTTTTCCATCTAAGGATCTAAGTAACTTTTTCCCAGTTTTCATTTATTATGTTATTTTTACTTTTTAAAAAAAGTTGTTTTTACTAATAATTACGGTTCATGAAATAATGGTACGCTACTGATGTTGACTTTGAAATCACCAGGCACAAAAAGTCTGATGCTCTGATATTTCTCATAACCTAATGGTGTACCATTTGTAGTTTTTCCTCTACAAGTACCTAAAAATGGCAACTTTCTCTGTGGCGTATAATATTTCTAGTAGCTCGGTCAAACTTTCTTGACTTGGCGGGGCGGAACGCTACGGCGCTAATTATTAGCTGGGAGAAGACGGCTTTTTTGAGAGCCTCGTTATAATAAATTGACTACGTGACATCCACGTGAAAGCTTAAAACTTAATTAAGTACCTACCCCATCTTGTCAATCATGCCTGATTTGCAACTTAACAAACCTGTTTGTTTTCATTAAAGTTGTAATCAGTTTCAGAAAAGAATATGATTAAAAGTGATACCTAATTTGATAACAAACATAATACCAAGTAATCTTCATCCGACAGGTAACTAGAGTACCTACAAAACTGTGTTGTAAGTAGATAGAATAAGATATGTAGGTAGTCAAGTCAAACATACATACCTACCTATACAATACCAAGTAATCTTCATCCGACAGGTAACTAGAGTACCTACAAAACTGTGTTGTAAGTAGATAGAATAAGATATGTAGGTAGTCAAACATACATACCAATACGCTCAAAATAACAACTGCATTTCTAATCTCAGATCAAGATAGTGAATTTTAGGAAACATCTGTTCCTACACTATCTACCTGTGTACTGTATAGTTATGTACATGATTTTTTTTAAAGAGGTTTGACAGAGGGAACTGAATATGCTATGGTCTTATCGTCCCGAAATCGAAGAGAGAAGGAAGATAACACAAAAACTGCATTTACATATTGAGGATGAAATTCCGTACCTCGGCTGGGATTGAACCCAGGCCCTCCTGTTTACTGTTTACCAGACAAGCGCCTTGACCACTACACCACCGAGGCAGGTAGAAGTGCGAACTATAATTATGCTATCAGTTCTTAGACAAGAACTACCTGTGAGGTGATAACTGTGTGACCTTGAAAATCAGCATAAACAATTCACGTGCTGAGTAGGAAGAAGGATAACTGACCTACTGGGATTTAAGATAAAATTTATAGATATCATAGAATAGATAATGGTAGTAGGTACAAATAATGTCCCAGAATAAGGTTGTACTTAACGATTTTCTACTCACGAAGGTTTCTCCGATTCCGATGAAATTTGACACTACCTACTTGGAGCAAATATTAAGATATTTTGATCATCAATTAATCAAATAATGTAACAGCCAGACGTGTTTGTGCTGGAATCTGGAATAGAACGAGAAATAATTCTGAGTTCTAGGAAACCCTGTACATTCTCGAAATCACTTTCGACATTTGACGCAGTCTGATCTAATCCGATTTCTGTCGACAAGAGTTGTTTTGCGTACCTTATTAATTTAATATTATAACAAATAACCCGCTCTTCAATGCTAAAGGTGTGTCCACACATGGTCCACTGGCCGTCGATCGATGTCGACTGAACCGTCCACCTCCACACTGCCTCAAGAACATCTAGATTTAGTGCTTCGATAGACGTCGATCCACATAAATTCATAATAAATTCACATCGACCGACGGTCGATGGTCATCGATCGATGGTCGACTATTTGTGGACACACCTTAAAAAGCATCACACGCCACTGATTTGTACAAAAAAATCAGTGAACCATCAAAAAGGAAACGCGAGTACCTGCTCAAAGAGCTCACTCACCGGTTGGGTGGAAGAGCTAGCTAAGTGAAAATCCTGCCTTTAAAACCTTTGAAAAAAAAAAGAACCCTACACCTCTGAATTCAGTAAAATCACCCCACGCCACTGATCGAACAAGGAAAAATTCGAAAATAAATTTCTGTGAGAAAGTTCAAGTAGAAAGTTTCTCAGGCACCCCTTGCTACCTGCTGAATTTGATCTAAAGCCTACCACACACGGTCTGGTTTTGTCAATACCAAAAAAATTGACAAGTTCCATGCATTTGGATCTAATAGACCGACCGAAGTAAAATCTAAGTATTCTAAGATCTAAGACTTCTAAGTTATAACATTTTATCAAGGGATCGAGTTCTTACGAAAAATCATGGCACTGAACTCACAAACTCCTCCCCTCCTATCTTGAGAAAAAAATTCAATGAATTGTGTTTTTGGGCCAAATTAAGCTTTCAATATACCAAAAGTACCAAAATCCAGCAGTAGAACTTTTGCGACAACTTTTCGAACCGTGTGTAGTCGGC
>NW_007378935.1:33779-75070 GCF_000475195.1 Diaphorina citri | reverse complement strand
TAGGTAATTACAGGTAACTAATTAATTAGTTTTACAATGGCTAGGTAGTAGGTTTCTAGTTTTTAACCAATAAATCCTGCTTCCTAATCACAATGAAGAGAGAGAGAGAGAGAGAGAGAGAGAGAGAGAGAGAGAAAGAATGACTTTCACACAATGGGAAGGCTTAACAAGAGTGAGAGAGAAAATATAACAAGAGAGCGAGAGAAGTTATTTTGAGAAAAAGAAATGAGACAATGAGAAATGCGAGATGTAGAAAGAGAGAGAGAGAGAGAGAGAGAGAGAGAGAGAGAGAGAGAACATGGAAATTGAGGAGAGAGAAAATATTATAACTTATTTGACTGAATGAACATTTCTTTCCCCCAACAAGTTCGTTATATGTAAAATTGAAAATGAAAACAAACAAAAAAGTACAAAAAAAAACCTTTGCTAAGAGGTTAACAGGTTTAACACTGTTTAGAGGCCCTTCAACCTATAACCGCTAATAAAGGTCATATACCTACCTGTCAGGTTTTTTGTGTCGGCATTACGCTATTTCCAGTTTCCAAATATTCAAATAAATAAAACCTAGGTAATTTATAAAATAGGTGATAACTACAATACCGACTTGGACATCAGAAACAATAACAGTCTCAACATTTTATACCCACATTCATACCCAAACCCACACAGAGCTCTGATACTTATACTTACCTTGCAAATAAATGACATGGAAACATTCATAGGCGCCCACATACAAGAAATATTAGAGACAACACAGTATCCAATATCTGTACCAAGAGATAAATAAATGGAACGGAAAAAAAAACCTCACCGACAATAACAAAACAAACAAAAACCTATAATGAGGAAACAATGGCTCTTCTAAAACCTATTCCGACAAAAAAAAAAAAAAAAAAAAAAAAACAAACAACAAACAAACAAACAAACCTATGTGAAAGAAAAGAAAAGGAAAAAGTATACAAGAAGAATTAAAGGTTACAGATTCTCAAAAGCTGGAACAAATATCAGGAAAATTGTCCAAACAAACAGAAAACTTACGAAGCCAACAATGTGGTGAAGGAAGAGGAGGAGGAGGAGGAAGAGGAGGAGAGGGAGAAGAAAGAGGGGTAGAAAAGGAAATTAAGGGGAGGGAAAGGGGAAAAGATAAAGGAAGAGGGCGGATGGGAGAGGGGCAAGGTGGTAGATCGCTAGAATTTTCCGTTTTTTTCATCCTTTTGTTACAGTTCCTCTCTCTCTCTCCCTTTTTCTTTTCGCAAGTATTCAACCTCTACTTCCAAATTCTCCTTCGTCTCTCTCTCCTCCTCATCCATACATTTTAGGTGTGGGGTGTGGGTTGAAGTCACAACTTTTGTATATCATTTCGAAAGTTTGTCTCTTTTCATCTGTCTGAGGTTATGTTATTGCTATATTGTATTGTGCGTACTATTGTTTTCCAATATTCGTTTACTTTATCATGGTCTTATGTTATGGCCAACACAGGAAACGGCGATAGGTTAAAGGTAAACAAAATAGAATAGGGATGGTCTTATTATGGCCAAACAAGAAAGGAGAGTAGGTTAGGGTAAAAAAATAGAAAAGGAGAGAATAGAAAAAAAAGAGGAAAGAGAGAGAGAGAGAGAGAGAGAGAGAGAGAGAGAGAGAGAGAGAAAGAGAGGATGTGAAAGAAGGGGAACTAGAGAATGAAAGGGAGAGTGAAACAGAAAAAGCGGGAGATAGAATTAAGAGACAGACTGAGGGAGAGAGAAAAAAGAGACAGAAATAGACAGTGGAAGAGACAGTGACTAGAGAGAAATGGATCAGCAACCTGAACATTATCTGTCAGCATCTATGCTGAAGCACTACAGCAGCATTAACCCTTTGTGGATTGTCCGGTGACTTGGGCCATCTTTTTTCCCGAGTTTGCAATTTCATTGATTCGAAAAATATCTCTTTGACAGTCTGGTTGTAATCGCGAAACACTCGTAGTACATGCTTGATCTAGATACAATCCAAAATGTTAAAAGAAACCTTAAGAGTATCCAAGAGCAAGCATTGTAGCCAATTTACTAGTACAAGAGACAAGGAACTGGTACATTTAACGTGTTGTTGTCGCTGACTCAACACTTGGAATAAATCCAGTCAGCATGCAGCAAGGTTAACGTGTACTCACGGGAGTGACGTGTGCTCTTCATTCAGCACAGACTCATTTAGAAAAAACCCAGTCAGCAGAAGGGTTAACGTGAGCTCACGGGAGTGACATGTGCTCTTCATTCAGCACAGATTCATTTGTTTCCCTGCTGACTCATTTGTTATCCTTGATGTTTTTTGTACCTTTGTTTTTTATCCATCATTCTCCTTCAGCAGACTCTGGGTACTTTGTATCCTGAGGGCTTCGTCACAATGCGACAGGAGAATGAGATGGTTTTGCTGACTGAACTCTGCTTGTTTTGGTTGTAGACTCGTAGTTTTCTTGTCCTTTCTTTTTTACAAATCTACTATTTTTACATTTTGTCATACTTTTTTTCCAGTTTTCCTTTTTCTCGAGACCGATCATTCAGGATTAGCAAGTCAAACATTACTCCACCCCATTGTAAATGACATCAACCTCAGTGGTGTAGTGGTTAGCGCGGTGGATTTCGGATGTGGAGGTGGATTGTCCGGTGACTTGGGCCATCTTTTTTCCCGAGTTTGCAATTTCATTGATTCGAAAAATATCTCTTTGACAGTCTGGTTGTAGTCGCGAAACACTTGTAGTACATGCTTGATCCAGATACAACCCAAAATGTTAAAAGAAACCTTAAGAGTATCCAAGAGCAAGCATTGTATCCAATTTACTAGTACAAGAGACAAGGAACTGGTACATTTAACGTGTTGTTGTCGCTGACTCAACACTTGGAATAAACCCAGTCAGCATGCAGCAAGGTTAACGTGAACTCACGGGAGTGACGTGTGCTCTTCATTCAGCACAGATTCATTTAAGAATAAACCCAGTCAGCAGCAGCGCTTAACAAGAGTGAGAGAGAAAATATAACAAGAGAGCGAGAGAAGTTATTTTGAGAAAAAGAAATGAGACAATGAGAAATGCGAGATATAGAAAAAAAAGAGAGAGAAAGAGAGAGAGAGGGTGAGGGAGAACATGGAAATTGAGGAGAGAGAAAATATTATAACTAATAGACTGAATGAACATTTCTTTCCCTCAACAAGTTCGTTATGTGTAAAATTGAAAATGAAAACAAACAAAAAAGTACAAAAAAAAACCCCCTTTACTAAGAGGTTAACAGGTTTAACACTGATTAGAGGCCCTCTAACCTATAAACGCTAATAAAGGTCATATACCTGTCAGGTTTTTTGTGTCGGCATTACGCTATTTCTAGTTTCCAAATATGCCCCTCTAAAGATTCATCTAGGAGAGATATTCTCCCTCTAATTCCCTCTTAGAGAGGGGATGGAAGAAACTACTTGTCGTATATTACATACATTTTCGCCTGGTAGTGACGTTTTTCTCTTTTTCAGTCTTTTCTCAAGTTGCGTTACCTCTGTGCCCGTATTCTTTGTTTTTCTCTTCTTTTTCTTTTCCTTCATTCCGAATATAGGTACGAGTAGCTCCCCAGTTGATTTTCTCCCTGATCTTCTTCATCTTCTCTTTCTTCTTCCTAATTCTCCTCCTCCTTTTACTTAAAAAATAGTAAGCTGTGTCCACTCATAGTCGAGGGCCTCGATCGATGCCGACTGAAACCGTACAACTGCCTGGACAACATATAGATTTACCTCGACGATCGACGGCCGCCGACTATTATGTGGACACATCTTTAAATTACAATATGTTTTGATGAATAATTATGGGTCAATAAAATAGCAAAAGTCAAACTTACAAGTTGTAATGAACGTCCGCCATATTGGATCGGTAGTGAAGTGCCATTCTGTAAGCTTGTTCTGCTTCCTGGTATCTTCTTTGCGAACTCAGAATGGAACCCAAGTTTCCGTAAGCTGGAACAGAAATTGGCGCAAATGAGGTTAGTAAGGAGGTATGCCACGAACAATACCGAAGCATAAAAAGGAATTATCAGCCACTGTTGTTTTATGAAACCGGACCGACCCTGGTTTCCTGGTTAAGTACAAGGTAAGTACTCGGAAAATTATGAAAACTCTTTCGAAACCAGCCCTGTCTCTGTACTGAGAATCAATCAAGCTTTGGCCAAAGTTTTTTGATCTTTATTACAGTCTACGTCTGCGAAGCAACATAAAAACTTACTAAAAGTATTTGAAAAGTTTCGAAATTATTATTTGTGTTGCGGGAAAAGTTTTTTAATGTTAATAAGTTAGTGTCTGTGTAAGTATCTACCAAGTCTGTGCAAAGATACCCCGCAACTTAATAACTTGGTAATCTTGAAATTATTACCGTGATCACCCAAAGTACGAGATGATGTTTACATAGCTTGATACTGCTTTTGGTATTTGGGTATTTACACTATTTACTCTCCTGCTTTCAGCAAAATTGAAAGTTCAACTACCTATAGGTAAATATTATGTATTGTAGGTCAACTTTCGTTTGCTTTGTAGACTTCTAGGAGTTTCTTTTATTAGAATTCCCAGTTGACCATTTTGTTCTATAAAAATTCCTTTCTCATCCAGGAACGCTGTCTTTTGCCATTCAAAGTAGATATATCTAATAATGGAATTTTACAAACTTGTTCAACTTACATTTAGGTGGATTTACAGCGATGCCGGACCGGTACAAGTTTTCCTCATTGAGCCAATCCGTATTCCTCCTCACCGTCCTAACAGCATAGATCACCATTAGATACATAACCAATGCATTGAGCAGCCTCCTCTGCCCCTTGCTACGGTCCCAAACCAAACTATACGCATAGGCCACCAGGTAGCAGTATCCTACACTAGGAATATACAGGACTCTCTCCGCCAGAACAAACCCGACGTAGAAGAATAAATTCGACGCCGGGATAAACGGAATTCTTTAAAAACCAAATCCAAAAAAAAAAAAAAAAAAAAAAAAAAAAAACAAACAAACAAACAAACAAACAAACCTATGTGAAAGAAAGAAAAGGAAAAAGTATACAAGAAGAATTAAAGTTACAATTCTCAAAAGCTGGAACAAATATCAGGAAAATTGTCAAAACAAACAGAAAACTGAGCAACATGTGGTGAAGGAAGAGGAGGAGGAGGAGGAAGAGGAGGAGAGGGAGAAGAAAGAGGGGTAGAAAAGGAATTAAGGGGAGGGGAAGGGGAAGAGATAAAAGGGAAGAGGGCGGATGGGAGAGGGGGAAGGTGGTAGATTAAATTTCCTTTTTTCACTCCTTTTTTACAGTCCTCTCTCTCTCTCCCTTTTCTTTTCGCAGTTTCAACCTCTCTTCCAAATTCTCTCTCTCTCTCTCTCTCATCCATACATTTAGGTGTGGGTTGAATCACAACTTTTTATATCATTTCGAAAGTTTGTCTCTTTTCATCTTCTGAGGTTATGTTATTGCTATATTGTATTGTGCTACTATTGTTTTCCAATATTTGTTTACTTTATTCATGGTCTTATTATGGCCAAACAAGAAAGGAGATAGGTTAGGTAAACAAATAGAATAGGATGTCTTATTATGGCCAAACAAGAAAGGAGATAGGTTAGGTAAACAAATAGAATAGGATAGAATTTCGTTTGCTTTGTAGACTTCTAGGAGTTTCTTTTATTAGAATTCCCAGTTGACCATTTTGTTCTATAAAAATTCCTTTCTCATCCAGAAACGCTGTCTTTTGCCATTCAAAGTAGATATAGGTATCTAATAATGGAATTTTACAAACTTGTTCAACTTACATTTAGGTGGATTTACAGCGATGCCGGACCGGTACAAGTTTTCCTCATTGAGCCAATCCGTATTCCTCCTCACCGTCCTAACAGCATAGATCACCATTAGATACATAACCAATGCATTGAGCAGCCTCCTCTGCCCCTTGCTACGGTCCCAAACCAAACTATACGCATAGGCCACCAGGTAGCAGTATCCTACACTAGGAATATACAGGACTCTCTCCGCCAGAACAAACCCGACGTAGAAGAATAAATTTGACGCCGGGATGAACGGAATGATAAGCAACGCCAGGATAATAGCAAGACGTTCCTCATGTTTCAGTCTAGTTTTTGGCGCAGTCACACGACAGGTGCAATGGTTTCGAGAGGCTGAATTCTCCCGAGATGGCTTTTGTACTTTCTTTCCATCCGGTCTGGCGTCGACTTCTGAAAATGATTTGCCAATATGGTCTGTTCTGTTTTTGGCGTGTTTGTCCAACACTTGTCTATAACTTTCGTTTGGCGGACAGCTTGTGTCCTCTTGACTATAATGTTTATCACGGAGAGTGTTCATAACGTCTGATTTTCTACTTTTGAATACAGTATTCTCGTAGTTCCTATGCAAGCACATGTTGGTCAAGGCAAGGCACAGTTTCCGGATGTAAAGTTCAACGACGGTTTCATATCGGAAGCTCTTACCATCCCACGATGCTAGTCCATCCAAGTTTGCTTTATTGAAAGCTTTCCCACCTTCCAAGTATTCTCGTAGTTCCTATGCAAGCACATGTTGGTCAAGGCAAGGCACAGTTTCCGGATGTAAAGTTCAACGACGGTTTCATATCGGAACCTCTTACCATCCCACGATGCTAGCCCATCCAAGTTTGCTTTATTCAAAGCTTTCCCACCATCCAAATGGTAATAGTTCAAGTTTAAAATCTCCTTGCCAATCTCATTATTGTTCAAATCTCTCTCTTTGGATTGATTTGGTTCCGAGTGGTTTTGATTCTTGGTTTGTTTTTGATTGTGGGTCGCCTCTTCATCTCGTCGCCTATATCTACAATAGTTACACATTATTACTAAATTATCACAGGGTTTGTTTATTCTACTGGGCAGGGGTCTCTTGGCCTGCCTTCGATGCTTTTGGACCAAAAACCTGGTCAGTCGGATACCAATGTAGATCAGTATCGAATAGAATAAGATCGTTGCAAGGTTTCTCAGATCATAGATGTTCTCTATTTGCGGGATGGACTGCATACCCCAGTCATAACTCAGCTGGCGAGGGAACACCAGTAACTTGGTGTTGAGGATGGGAAGGTAGAGGAATGTGAGGGTTCGGGTGACGAAGGAAGGATGTTGTGCTGTAGGGTTGTCAGCCTTGGAGAAGCTGGGTGTGGAGTTCCCCATGATCATGATGCGAGTACACAGAAGCATGACAAAGCTAAGGACGAGCAGGATGCTTGACTTCCAGGACCTTCTGGCCTGAAACAATCAAGAAGATGGGTTAGCAGTTAGAGAATGATCTTCAATACTTTTTAGAAAGGAAATTCCTAGAATGTGTGGTGTCCACCACCTCACCAGTGGCGATAGAGGGTTAAAGGAAATAGATTTCAAGAAGGAAAAACAGTTTTCCTGTATAAAGAACAGTCCGATAGAATATAACTTTTCCTTTTTTCCACCATTGTTAAAAAAAAGGCCTTTTTGTTGCCTTTGAAAAGAGAAAAGAAGAAATATTATGACGTGAAGTATTAAGGAAAAATACACAAACAAAACTGTGAAGGTATTTCGATACATAGCGCAAACATAATAGAGAAAATAAAGATCAACAAAAAAGGATTTCGAAAAAAAGAAGAAGTAATAAATGGTTGGGCGGTAGTCTGGGTAATATCGTGCGACCAAATTGTGTGGAAAAAATTATTATTTTTCTACTGATTTGATACACTTTTTCTCTATACTTATTGGGAGTTACCTATATGTTTCCAAACTTTTTCTTTTCATATTTTTGCTTCCTCTTTCCGTAGTTTTCATATTATTGGAAGGACCTTGACTTTTCCTTCATTTATCTCAAAGCTCTCTCCTCCGTTACCAACTCTATCTCTCTCTCTCTCTCTCATGGGCTCTCAAAAGTCCAATCGAGTCAAAAATCAAATAAATAAGCAAGCTTTAGAAAATTACAAGTGAGTTTGTCTGTTTGGGTCCACATTAAAATCGTATCATCAAAATCGAACGAACGGTTCGAGAATCATTGTGAAACAGAGAGAAAAAATGAAAAATCATCACCTAAGATCGATAACTTACTTTTTTGTTCAATCATAAGATTACTAACCACAAAGCACGGAGAGTATAGAGCACCAAAAATCTTTCCGTAGTTTTCATATTATTGGAAGGACCTTGACTTTTCCTTCATTTATCTCAAAGCTCTCTCCTCCGTTACCAACTCTATCTCTCTCTCTCTCTCTCTCTCTCTCTCTCTCTCTCTCTCTCTCTCTTTCTTTCTTTCTCTCTCTCTCTCTCTCTCTCTCTCTCTTTCTTTCTTTCTCTCTCTCTCTCTCTCTCTTTCTTTCTCTCTCTCTCTCTGTCTCTCTCGTGGGCTCTCAAAAGTTCGCAAACTTTAGAAAATTGCGAGTAGGTTTGTCTGTTTGTGTGCACATTAAAATACATACCTAGTATCATCAAAATCGGACGAACCGTTCGAGAATTATGGTGGTGAAATAGGGAGAAATAAATGAAAAATCATCGTGTAAAATCGAGAACTTACTTTTTTTTCAATCATAAAATTATTACGTGTTTCCTCTAACCACAAAGTACAGAGAGTAGAGATGATCAAAACAACCTTTCGTTTTCTTCGTATTTCCTTTCTTCACTTCGTATGAAACGGAAGAGAACGCAAAATCTAACAGGAAAGGATTAAAAAACCCTAATCGGATTATTAGATTTCATTTTTAAATTAAGGTGAGGAGAAGGAAGAGGAGGAGAAGGAGGAAGAGGAAGAGGAGGCGACGCAAAAGGAAGTGGAAATGGAAAAAGTGGAGGTGAGGAAGAAAATATAGAAAGCATGGTAAAGCGATGATGATATCAAATGAATTGAAAATGAAATTCCTGTGAGAAATGGAAATAAATTGAATAATTAAGGGGTTTGATTCAAAAAGGATCTGACGACGAAACTCGAGTTTTTCGAGTGAAATATCTTGAAAGGTTTTGATTTCCATTGAAAAGTATTTGCTAAGATTTAACAAAAACTCGTGTATCTTCGTGAATAACAGAAGTATCAACATGGTTTTTAGCCTTTTTCCCTAATAGTCAGATTCTAAGATTTTAGTATCTTCTTTTATAAAAAGCTTCAATTATTATTATAAGGTACCTATTTCCCTACCCAAGTAGGTATACCACCCACCAATTTTTTTCTTTCTTTCTTTTTTAAAGAAATTATGCACGCATTGTAGGTATGGTAGCATCTACTCGGGTTTCGAAAATGTGAAATATACTCTCGCAATTTTGAATTTTCGGAGGAAAATTGAGTAATGAAACTGAGAAAGACATACCTACATACTTACATTATTTACGTAAGAGGAGACAAAGAAATGTTTCTTCTCCCAAAGGAGATTTGATAGAGGGAACTGTAATGACGGAGATCTTATCGTCTCGGAATCCAAGAGAGAATATTAGTCTTGTGTTTCATAAATTGTCTTGACAATCAAAGATAATCCGCCTCAAATCAGATTTATTATTATTTTAAAACCCAGATTTTGTTCGCGGATTTCGCGATTTTGTTCGCGGATTTTGCGATTATGCTCGCGGATTTCGCAATTATGTTCGCGGACTTCGCGATTATGTTTGCGGATTTGGCGATTTTGTTCGCGGATTTTGCGATTATGTTCGCGGATTTCGCAATTATGTTCGCGGATTCGCGTCCCGAATCGACATTTTGGATATTTGGCAAGCCTATTTCTAGGTAGCTATATATTTTGTTTAAAATTTCAGACATACAAACCTAAAAAGGTTATAAGCATACAAACCTCAACTGGAAATTTGACAATACTTACATGCTAGTGATGGTCGATAGGTGATGGCTTTCTTATAGCTGGCGATCGCTTCTTCATTCCGCTCTTGAGCTTGAAGCAAGATCCCCCTGAAACAAACAATACAGCTTACAAGGCAGACGCACTACCAACTAAGCTAACTAGGCTGGCGTAAATTGGGTTTACTCTCCAAGTTCACTAGCCTGGCAGCTAGGTACTAAAAATTTGACAATACTTACATGCTAGTGATGGTCGATAGGCGATGGCTTTCTTATAGCTGGCAATCGCTTCCTCATTCCGCTCTTGAGCTTGAAGCAAGATCCCCCTGAAACAAACAATACACTTTGAATTTAGTCCAAACAATACACATATTAGTCTTGTGTTTCATAAATTGTCTTGACAATCAAAGATAATCCGCCTCAAATCAGATTTATTATTATTTTAAAACCCAGATAAGCCCGGTACACTTTTTGTCTGCGATTTTGATGAAAATTGGAAATTATGATGACTTGAAGCCCAGAAATACATAGCAGTTTTTATTTTATTTTTCTGAACTGCCGTTTCCGCAAAAACGGGTGTCCCATCAGTGGTGTACATTTAATTGAAAAAATCCAAAACTGTAAGCATCTCGGGTGTCCTATATATAGGACACTAGACTTATCTGGGTTAAGAGGTTTGATAGCGGGAACTGTGACTGCTAAGGTCCTTGGTATTTACATCCCGTAAGCGAAGAGAGAAGGAAGACAGGACAGGAGAAAGCCAACCGTTCCGCGAACGAAACTCCTTTATTTAGGATAAAATCCGCCCCAGGCGGGAATCGATCCCGCGATCTAACGCTTACAAGGCAAACATGCCACCCTCCAAGCTAACTAGGCTGGACCCACCCTGTAATTCAGAAGGTCAGAATCGGCCCTGGATTACAGATCGTGAACAATACCATTCGACCATTCGAAATGAAAATGAACATACCTACGTCCCGTCCCGTGAACAAAAGCAAACAACGTACCACATACCGTATACCCGTATCTATCCATCTACCTACCTACCGACCCACCCACCTACCTACCGACCCACCCACCTACCTACCTACCCACCCACCCACCTACCTACTCGCCTAACCACCAATCCACCTACCAACCTACCTACCTACCTACTCGCTGGTCAAACAAAGAAATAATTGCATAATAAAATCAGATATATTAGGAAACACAAAACCACACGCTCTAACTCTAAACCGTTAAGAGTCTAACAGGGGAAATGGGAATGAAAACCCATTGGAAAAACTAATAAGTAACACAAAAGAGAAATAAAAACACTACACCGGCAGAAGTGGAAAGAGGAGAAGAGAGAATGATGGAAAGACAGAAGAGAAAAAGGGGAAAGGAAGAGAAAGGGTGAGAGACAAAGGAGGAGAGAGGGAGGTACAGGAAGAAGGAAAGAATAATGTGTTAATTACGAGGAGTGAAAAAAAAGAAAAAAAAAAAAAATCTGGTGTGCAAACATCACACGACTTTCTATTTTACATTAAGTCGGACAGTTCTAAAAGTTTCACATTCGATTCCGCGTGAAAAATCACATGGGATCAACTATTCACTTGGTTATTTGGTAACGGTTCACAAATAAAAGGGAAATTTGTTGACACAGGGGAGTTTCGAAACCCGCAACTTCTCAACTGTTAAGTCAGAGAGTGCTAAAATAGCACCATTCGATTCCGCGGTGAAAATTACATGGGATTTAACTGTTAACATTCACTTACTTAGTTTGGTAAACGGTTCACGAATAAAAGCGGAAATTTGTCGACCACAGGGAAGTATCGAACCCGCCAACTTTTTTCGAAGTTCGAAGCAACATTGACTTTGGTTGATATCTGGATGGGTGACTGTCCGATTTTTACCAAATTGTTACAGTCGCGTTCTTGGACCATACCGGGATAGCATACCAAATTTCTTTTCTCTACGACAAACCGTTCTTGAGATATTTTTCCACGAAATGAGGGTTAAGCAACAATTAGTTTGGTTAATATCTGGATGGGTGATTATCCGATTTTTGCCAAATTGTTACAGTCGCGTCCTTGGACCATATCGGGATAGCATACCAAATTTCATTTCTCTACTACAAACCGTTCTTGAGATATTTTGTTCACAACCTTTTCAACATTTTCCACGAAATGAGGGTTTAGTAACAATTACTTTGGTTAATATCTGGATGGGTGACTGTCCGATTTTTACCAAATTGTTACAGTCGCGTTCTTGGACCATACCGGGATAGCATACCAAATTTCATCGCTTTACGACAAACCGTTCTTGAGATATTTTGTTCACAACTTTCTACTTTTTCCCATTTAAACCTGTAGTACGTACGTTACGTACACGTTCTGTACGTTACGTACGTACGTACGTACGTACGTACGTACGTTACGTACAGACCATGGGCTAAAAACCACTTTTTTGGAATCAGGGGACCCCAAAACGGATATTTCCACTCATTTCCCGATTTTGAAAATTTGGACCGATTGCAATACTTTCATTACTAGTATAGCTCCGCTATACTGTAGTAATAGAAAGTAAAAAAAAAAAACACAACAAAAGAAAAGAAATGGGGGGAGTGAGAATAGAACTCAAAGAACAAGAGAAACGGGGAATGCTGAAGATAACATTGGAGAGGGAAGATTAAGAAGAGGAGGGAAAGGGGAAGAAGATAGAGGGGAAGATCAGTGGCTGGGAGGTAGTGAAGAGAAGGGGGAGGGAGAGAAAAGAGAAGAAGAGTGGGAAGAGGAGGAGGAGCGTGGGAAGAGAAAGACAAGAGGGGTAATAGAATAAAACTTTTTCCTTCTATCATTAACCCATTTTGTTAATCTTGGTTGGAATTTATGTCGAACTTTATGCTCTGTGAAGCTGAGGTACTACTGTATGCGGTCAGCACGTGTTAGGGTGGATTCACACGAGGTTGTCTTGCTAGTTAACTCTAGCACCATGTGAATCCAAAATCAAGGAAGTCACAGTACAACTCATTGACAGACACAACTTCCGTGGTCGTGTAGCTGTCACTACAGGCTTGCAAACCAGATATTCCGGGTTCAATTCCTGATATGGACAAAGTTTTTTGAGAATATCTGATCCATTCAGACCCGTAATAGTCCAGTACTATCTTAGAAAACACAAGTTGCCAGCCTAGTTAGCTTTTAGGCTGCCTTGTAAGCAGTCGCGGGTTCGATTCGCGCCTGGGTGCTCTGTGAAGCTGAGGTACTACTGTATGCGGTCAGCACGTGTTAGGGTGGATTCACACGAGGTTGTCTTGCTAGTTAACTCTAGCACCGTGTGAATCCAAATTCAAGGAAGTCACAATACAACTCATTGACAGACACAACTTCCGTGGGCGTGTAGCTGTCACTACAGGCTTGCAAACCAGATATTCCGGGTTCAATTCCTGATATGGACAAAGTTTTTTGAGAATATCTGATCCATTCAGACCCGTAATAGTCCAGTACTATCTTAGAAAACACAAGTTGCCAGCCTAGTTAGCTTTTAGGCTGCCTTGTAAGCAGTCGCGGGTTCGATTCGCGCCTGGGTGCTCTGTGAAGCTGAGGTACTACTGTATGCGGTCAGCACGTGTTAGGGTGGATTCACACGAGGTTGTCTTTCTAGTTATGTCGAACTTTATGCTCTGTGAAGCTGAGCTACTACTGTATGCGGTCAGCACGTGTTAGGGTGGATTCACACGAGGTTGTCTTGCTAGTTATGTCGAACTTTATGCTCTGTGAAGCTGAGCCACTACTGTATGCGGTCAGCACGTGTTAGGGTGGATTCACACGAGGTTGTCTTGCTAGTTAACTCTAGCACCGTGTGAATCTAAATTCAAGGAAGTCACAGTACAACTCATTGACAGACACAACTTCCGTGGGCGTGTAGCTGTCACTACAGGCTTGCAAACCGGATATTCTGGGCTCAATTCCTGATATGGACAAAGTTTTTTGAGAATATCTGATCCATTCAGACCCGTAATAGTCCAGTACTATCTTAGAAAACACAAGTTGCCAGCCTAGTTAGCTTTTAGGCTGCCTTGTAAGCAGTCGCGGGTTCGATTCGCGCCTGGGGCGAACTTTATCCTGAACAACTAAAGTTCTTTCTCGGAACGGAACGGCTAGCTCTTTCCTTTCCTGTCTTCCTTAGCAGTTTTAATTATTAAACCTCTTCAAAAATGGAGTGTGTTGAATTTTTCACCGGAATTGATACGTTTAGTTTCATACCACGCCACTAGCAGGTAACTGTTGTATTGTAACAGAGTCTGGATAGGAAAAAAAACATCCACATGAAAATGGAAAAAGTTTTCTTGAAAATTTTTAAACTTTAATTTGTGAGAGGGAGGGGGAAAAAAGTTACTCAGTAAAGGTAGGTTTAGACGAAGCGAGTCTACTCGCGCACCAAAACTCGTTTCCTCCTCGCACATCAAAACTCATCCTCGCGCCACTGTTTACACGAAACGCGTTTCCTCGCTTGGAAGGGTGAGCCAGGCAGTTCGTGCGAGTCCAGAGGTAGGGATAGGCAAGGGAACTCGCCCGGCAATATATGACACGGTCACACGAAGCGAGGAATTACTGCGAGTTTCCTTTGATGCGTGATTAAAAACCGACTGGCGATGGCTCGCTGCGAGTGCTGCTCGGGGTGAGGAAACTCGGGGGATTTTACCCACCTACACGACGCGAGGGAGCGGAAGCGAGGTAAATGCGCGAGTAGACTCGCTTCGTCTAAACCTACCTTTAAGTCAAAAATGAGCGAATTTGGATTCCTTTTAAGTTGGAAATACTTAGAGTTAACTTTCATGATATTCGACAGAGTAGATTCATAGAAAAATTCCATGTGCCAGCGTTGCCTTGTAAGGAAAAAAAATGAGGAGATGGTTTAAATTTCCAGAGAAAAGGCAAGATGGTATTATGAAGTCTGATGATAAGACCTTCGGGCAGAGAGGCCTGGACTGCACAAGCCAGATCTGACAACCAATGCGGTAGTTGGGTGTTACGGTTTTTTGTTTGAAAGGTTTAAAAAAGGTTTTTTTTTTTTTTTTAATTTTACAAAAAAAAAAAATTGTTTTTTTTTTTTTTTTTGTTTTTTTTTTTGCCTAGTAATAAAGGATGAGACATCTCCACTAATATTCTGATTGTCGCATATTGCAGACTCATTTAATTAATCGGCACTCATACAAATAGGTACGTAGCATTAAAAGTTATGAAGAAGTAAAACTGAAATCTCCACTAACCACTAATAATTCACTTGTTGCATATTGCATACTCAAATAAATGAACGGAACTCATACAAATTACAAACTTTTCACACTTTGATATTATGTAACACTAGGTGTTGTGGTTCTAGAGATAGAGCGATCAGTGTGTGAACTATGAAATGTGAAATGTGAATGAGTGAATGGATCTCGTTCTTATAATATAACATTCTGAGCAAGTTTTGTGTCCCAAAAATTACCTACTAGGTCCCTAGGACTCCCAAAAATGAGAAATATTCCAACAAAACTTTGTGCTGATCCCACTTTAAGGTTTGCTGATTTATTTGAGATTTTTTTTCGTCGACCCTAATTTTTATATTCAAATCCAAACTTGAAATCTGTTGTTTCTCTCCCTTCAAGAAGAAGAAGAAAAAGAAGAAGAAGAGAAGAAGAAGAACTGAGGAGGAGGAAAAGAAAAAAAAAGAAATGTAATTATTTCGAATTTAAATGTAAATCGGAGTATGAGAGAAGGAGGAAGAGGAGGAGGAGAAGAAGAAGAAGAAGAGAAGGAAGAAGAAGAGGTAAGATAAACAGTCTGGCAAAGAGGAATAAAATTAATGTTTCTTGGTGGTTTTGAATTAATTGTCCTTCCAAAGAGAAAGCCGTTATTTAACATTGGGATTTGGGATACAATCAATTTAGGAATCAATGTTTTCTGAGGAGAGGAGTCATTTTTTGATGGATAATGACCATTAATAATTACTATACAGGGTGTAACACAAAGTGATACACAAAATGATACAACCTGTATAATCGATGGGTTATTAAATGAAAGGAACTCTCGATTGGTTAGTCCGATTTTGCTGACGGAAAAATGAACGGAATGTTTCATTACATTTTGGGCTCAATCGGTCCAGTTTTGTCTTACCTTACCCTGTGCCAACCAACTTTTACCAACTAAATTTAATACCATGAAGATTAATGTATAATACTGACTTTTTTTTACCAACCTCAGTGGTGTAGAGGTTAGCGCCGTGGACTTCGGATCTGGATGTTGGTGGTTCGAGTCCAAGTCAAGTAATAAAATTTAGCGTAGTGCATTGAGCAGGGAACGACATTTGTGACAAGCATTTATGCTCAACACAATTAAAATTCCTTTAATACTGACTTTTGCCCATTCCTAATAGGTACCTTTATTTTTGATATCGCATCAGGAATATCTGGTTTTGATTACTATCAGTATTATACCTTCTAAGAAATAAATTAATACAACAATGAAAGTACAAATATACAATAGAAGTACAAATAGTACAATGTACTCGTATAATAGGTAATATTAAAATTTAACGTACTTTCATTGTATTTGTTATTGTTACCATTATTTTGTAAGTAGGTACTAGATAATAATGTATTTGAAAAAGAAGCAAACACAATTGAACATCCTGAACGTAAGAGCAACTCGAAATATCAAAACAAGAAAACCTGGGAACATATTTTTCCGAAGCATTGTCTCGGAGGGCGTGGCACCCAAAGATGGTTTATTGCGTTCCAAGAACATTTTTATTTATAACGTGTTTCTATTTCCCAGAAGAAAAATACTTAGTTCACTATTCTTCGAAACGCAAGATTTATGGTAATAATATATTTCGAGTACAAAATGAAATTAAATAAATGTTAACAAAACATCGAGTTAGGAGAAACGTGTTTGTAGGGATCCTCTTGAAAAATGGGTCAGTTCAGGAAGATGGGAATTTATCGGGGAAATGTTTATCGAAAAAAAGTTTACTTAGCTCTGGTTTACATATTAAAATGTTGTATGTTAATTTGATTAAAGCTGAATTCATTTTTTGGCATCCAAAACACAAGGCTTGATAATATTCAACTTTATAAGAAAGAAAATGTAGGTCATAATAGGGCATTTAATATTACTGGGCATTACTGAATTGGAAGGAAAAAAGCACTTCACTTTACTTCGTTGGCCGTTCCAAATTGGGCAACGTTCCCCTATATTTCCCAAAGTTCCGATGCTCCATTAAGAAAATTGTGTTTTCAATAATATCGTTTTTCTCATACGAAATTAATCACATTATCAAAGTTCTATTCTCTAGGTATTATTATTTATTAATATCCATACTATGCGATATTATTAATAATTTTATATCATCCTTTCTGTGAACTCTAACTGCTATGGTCTTATCGTCCCGAAAGCGAAGAGAGAAGGAAGACAGGATAGGAGAAAGCTGTTCCGAGAACGAACCTTATTGGTTCAGGATAAAATCCGCCCCGGGCGGGAATCGAACTCGCGAACAAGAGCTAGTAAGGCGGACACACTGCCCTATTGTTAATTCAGATTTTTTTCCTTTCTTCTTCTTTCTCCTCCTCTTATTCTTCTTCTTCTTTCTCTTCCTCTTCTTCTTCTTCTTTCTCCTCCTCCTCTTCTTCTTTCTACTCCTCTTCTTCTTTCTCTTCTTCTTCTTCTTTCTCCTCCTCCTCTTCTTCTTTCTCCTCCTCTCCTTCTTCTTCTTTCTCTTCCTCTTCTTTCTCCTCCTCTCCTTCTTCTTCTTCTTCTTTCTCCTCCTCCTCTTTTTCTTCTTCTTCGTCCTCCTCCTTTTCCTCTTCTTCTTCCTTTTTCATTAGAGCCATCGTAACGAGTTCTCAGCTTAGGTAGGTAGGTAGATACGTATACATAGGTATCGTTTTCATTATGAGGAAACCTCATAACTTTTCTTAATAGGCAATAAATTTGTTCCAGTATCTCGGCAGTCGATTATACCACTCTCCGTTCATGGCCCTCTTAACAATTTTAACAGCATGGACACATGCAGGGGCGTGCTCAACAATGGAAATGATTTTGGATTAGAGATATACCTATTTATTTTATTCAAAATCGCAGGTGGTACAGTTTACAGTACAATTAGGTAAATTTAGAAGGACGTGTCCTGAAAGAACCAAAAAACTGGGTGATATCAGGTTTTTAGAGAGAAATTATAAACAATATGATGATAAACCTAACTCGGTGGTGTAGTGGTCAAGGCGCTCGCCTGGTAAACAGGAGGTGCTCTGTGAAGCTGAGGTACTACTGTATGCGGTCAGCACGTGTTAGGGTGGATTCACACGAGGTTGTCTTTCTAGTTATGTCGAACTTTATGCTCTGTGAAGCCAGAATTTGACCACAATAATAGTACCTAGTAGCCTACTGCTGGAGTAAAGGGACTTTTCAGTCCTATGCGAGCAGTATAAATAAGCACTCTATTATTATTATAATGGTATGGTACATAAATCCCATATTTCTCATACCCAAAAAGACCAATTTGAGGCTCAGGTGTAGGGCAAACAGCCCTAAAAGTTGGGTTGAGCTTATACAAAATCTACGTACCTCTCATATCCAGCCCGCTTTTATCTTGATTCGGAGTAAAACAAATGATTTCGTAGTTCGTACTCATCAGCTTTGTCATTGAAGGGTTTTTCACGACAAATTTCTCACGCCCAACACTTTTCTGAAAGCTATCTTCACCTCCACATTATTTTCGTCCCTGTTGATAGAACGCTTTCGAATTTTATTCGAGGTCCAGCGTATTCTTGCTTCCATAACAGTTTTTATTGTTCCGCTATAAATACCGTCTATTGAAAATAGCCTGCACAAACACACACTTCTCGCATTTTTATGTTTCCACATTAATTCTTCCTTTGCCTCTGTCCGCTTACCCCAGGTTACCGGTATCCCCTTACCCCACTCGGCCCTATTCTCATTTATTTTATTTAAGCGGAGTAGGCGAGTATGTTAGGAAAGTGGATATTGCTTTGATTTCCTTTATCTACGTCCATGAATCTCAGGATATCCTCTCATCTATTTATTTCTGCCTCTGTAGATCAGTAGGGTTAATTTTGGTGTTGAGTACTGATGAGGTTAGTAGTTTTTTTTTCCAACCTTAAGATGATTTAACAAAACTTGATTAGCGTATGTTTGTAGTAGATAGGTACGTGCCTGAAAAGATTTTTCTAAAACTATGCAAACTGTAGAGAGAATCCAGTTGGAATTTAATGGTGTGTCCGACAATATTGTTGAAAACAGAGCGAAAATAAATAAAATATAACTGTTCCATGTTGATATTATACTGGATGGACTTCATGTGACAAAACTCCGTGGAAGAATGAAACTCTTGTCCAGCTCTCAGAAGACTCATGAAAGGGATTATTGGGGATAACTAACCTTTCCAATTACTTTGGTTATTGGAGACAACTAACCTTTACAACAAACTACCAGCTACTTTGTCCATATTACAGCTACCTAAAAACCAAACCTGATAACTTGTCCACCCGGTATAAAACAAAACTCCTCGGTTCATTTATATTTCATAATAAAAAAGAGAAAAAAATATGTTTGAAACAAATCTTGTAGAAAAAGTGGAAAGAGGAAAAACTCTGCTGCTAGGAAAAACGAAAAAAAAGACGGAATTTTGATAAATAAAAGATATAAAAGCAAAATAGGAAAAACATCCCCCGCCCTTGCGATAGAACTCAAAGCAAAACATGGAATATGATGTTATCATAGAACATAATACACTGATAAACACACACATGATAAATTCAATCGAATAAACATGAACACCATATCATGTCTCATGCGTTATGTATGGAATTATAATGCTGAACCGCGCCCAACACGATCTTGTGAAGCTTGAAACAGATTGTCTCGTATTGTCTGGTGGATATTAGTAAGATTTTTGATGACTATAATAGAAAGAAGAAACTAAGAGTAGTCTATGAAACCCAGGAATAGACACAAAAGAAAGTTTTGTAGGTTACTGGTAGATCCAGGCTTAAAATTAAATGAGCATCAATTTCGCCTATGTACTGAAGATTTTTGACAAATTTAATCAAAATAGAACAAATGAACAAACAGTTAGGGAGTAAGCTGAACATACGAAAAACAAACCAAGCAAGCAAATAAACGAACAAACAAATCGACAGCAGACAGACCTAGAGAAAACTTGTCAAGTTCAAAACTGGATACCCGATCCGGTTCAAAAATATCCTGCATACAAAACTACCCACAAACCTACACGGAAAACAAATGCACAATGCCGCAACCCGTAACACCATCTCATCCTCCACTGAATAGAATAATACCCCTATGTTATAAACTAGGGAAATTATCCCCCACTAACCTGAGGAAGGAAAACCCCCTCTAAAACTAACGTATTGTGTAATGTTGTGATGGTGTGCGAATTTCTTGTAAGCAAAGACATGAAAGAGGAGGATGGAGATATTGTGAGAAATGTATGCGGAACACAGACAGAGATAGAGAACTTACATCACAAAGAACATACGAAATAAATACGGGGTGTATCAAAAGTTAATGTACCAAACATATAGCTGTGATTTAATGAGTTTTTTTTCTCTCTCTCTCTCTCTTTCTCTCTCTCTATGAATAGGGTTTGCAATTTGAAACATAAATTGCATATCGGATGATTTAAAATAATAATAGTAATAAAATTATATAGGTAGGTACCTACTTGATCAATTTTTTCCATGTACCTACCTAATCCTACAAAAAGTAGGGTAAGGAGATTTATTTTTTTCTCGTCAATATAGGTATTCAAAATTTATAAAGAAAATCCGAAAGAAAAAAAAGAAAAGATTTTTTTTTTTTTCATTATTATGCACAACTAACCCTGCATGTTTACAAAGAAAAAGTCTTATCTACTTGAATTTTTGATACAATTTCCTTCAATTTCGGTACACTAACTTTTGGAAACCCTGTATACAAACATACAAAACATAATAGAGAGAACACACACATTATTTTGAATATTCACGAAATAGAAGAGAGCGAGAGAGAGAGAGGGAGAGAGGAGGGAACATGAAAGAAATGTGATATGAAAAGAAAACATTAGAATAATGAGAAAAAAAGAGAGAGGAGAAGAATGATGGAGAAACACAAAATAAAGAGAGAGAGAGAGAGAATGTAGAGCGAGATAAAAAATAGGGTGAGAGAAGGAGAGAAAGATAATAATAAAGGGAACATTGAGAAGGGAGGAGAGGGAAAAGAGAGAGATAATGAAAAAGGAGAGAGAGAGAATCATTTTACCGCAACAAATTGAACGTGAAAATTTGTAAAATAGGTAGAGAGAGAGAGAGAGAGAGAGATTGATTGATACATGAAAGAAATGTGATATGAAAAGAAAACATTAGAATAATGAGAAAAAAAGAGAGAGGAGAAGAATGATGGAGAAACACAAAATAATAGAGAGAGAGAGAATGTAGAGCGAGATAAAAAATAGGGTGAGAGAAGGAGAGAAAGATAATAATAAAGGGGAAATTGAGAAGGGAGGAGAGGGAAAAGAGAGAGATAATGAAAAAGGAGAGAACGAATCAAATCGGTTTGAGTTCAAGACCGATCAAGTCATGATAGAAATGTAAGTCATGATAGTGATGCAAGTCATGATAGCGATGTAAGTCATCATAACTATGCAAGTCATGATAGTGATGCAAGTCATGATAGCGATACAAGTTATGATAGCGATGCAAGTCATGATAGAGATGCAAGTCATGATAGCGATGCGAGTCATGATAGAGATACAAGTCATCATAGCTGTGTATGTCATAATATGGATGCAAGTCATGATAGCTATGCAAGTCATGATAGCGATGCAAGTCATGATAGAGATGCAAGTCATGATAGGGATGCAAGTCTGACAGGGATGATCCGTACAGTTTTAGCAATGGAGATATTACTCGTATATCAGAGAGGAGAAACAATTGAACTGTCAATCACACAGGCTGATGGCATACAGGCGAACATCTTATGCAAGACGCGAATGTTTTCATTGCTTTCTAATAAGGCAGCAAGGTTGTTTTTAGCTAAATCCCCTTCAGGGGTGAGCTATTCATTTGAAGTGAAAGGTCAAGAAATGTCCACATCGAAATGACTCTTTTAAAATGTCCCTATTGGGACTCGAACCCAAGCGGCCCAAGCCCCGAGGATTACGAGTCCAATGTCATCTTGCCTCTGGGTTACTAGGGCCTAGGAATACCCTAACGATTTAGGCTGTAAAGAAAGTTATGAAAATTACCCCACCACTAAAAGAAACAAACAATTGTGTACCACCTATACGTTACGACGGGTATTAAGTACAGAAGAACAATAAATTCAGTTCTACGAATCAAAAGACTCGTCGGCAACAGGAGTAAAATGGAGGAAAGAGAGCTAGCTCAGGATTTCATTAATTGAAATTATGAAATTGTTAAATAGGGTTACTTTTTAGTTCTTCTTCAGAGAACTAGGTACGTATTAATATTACATACCTACATATCCTAAGTCATTCTGTTTGGTAGAACAGGTCGACTATTCACAAAACCTCTCCACCAAGTTCTATCATTAAATTTTTGTTGGTTTTCAATGAGACTGGGATTTTAATTTCTTTTGGAGATATATTTGTTGATTTGATGACGTATTCCTTTCCACGCATTAATATTATAGGCATAATAAGTATATAGGAACCGAAAACTTATCTTATTTAGTAAATCACCCCTAAGCTTCCATTGTTCACTGATGCCATCTCATCCCCGTAAATGAAACGAAAATAGAAGTAAAAAGATTTCTCCCGCATAAAAAGTCGACTGCAAATCAATCTGCTAGTATACCTATATAGGTAACTTTAATATACCTACCAATACCTATGGTATAGACGTATTTTCCAATGGTTAAAATAGGTAGTCTACATTTCAATTGACTGACAAGGGGGAAAAAACATGATTTTTCCATTTTGTATAATTTCCGAGAAAAGGAAGGGGGGAGAAGGAGGGAGAGGGAGGGAGATGAGGAGAGAGAGAGAGAGAGAGAGAGAGAGAGAGAGAGAGAGAGATTATAATGTTAGGTAACTTTTCAATTTGTGTCTAGCATTGTTAATACAATAAATTTTCGATCTCAACTAACCTCAGTGGTGTAGTGGTTAGCAAGGTGGACTTTTGATTTGGAGGTCGGTGGATTGAGTCCCAGTTAGTAAAAAGTAAAAATAAAAAAAAAAAAAAAAAAAAAAAAAAAAACATAACATAATGTGTGCCTTTCCGAAGGACCTCTCAAAAGATGCAGTTTCTTTGTGTTATTATATCACAACTTTGGTGCTCACTGCAGCATTGTAAGATTTTCCCAATATCTCAATAATCCTAAAATCCAATGTTTACCTACCATGCTGGCACCGGTCGCTATGCGCATTTTTTTTTCTATGTCATAGCTACTCGATTTCCTCACAAGGCTGAGTGGGCCCCGCAACAGCCAGTCACGGTATCAATCATTTGCATGATACAAATTTCTTGACCCCGCCGGGAATCGAACCGGGGTCTCCCGCGTGCAAGGCGAGCGCAGTGACCACTAAGCCATGGGAGCTGACCTCAAAAGAAGTGTTCATGGAATTTCCAAGGAAAGACAGTGAAGAATATCAGAAATACCTAATCTTGTAAAAGAAGAAAAAACCAGATAGGAGAAGAAGTAGATGAAGGAGGAGAAAAGGAAAAACTGAAAAGGAGAAAAAGCAGAAGAAGAAGAAGATGATGATGAAGAAGAGGAAGAAGTAGAACGACAAGAACAAGAAGTAGGTAGGTATATACCTATAGATGGAATAGAGAACTTTCAGAGAGAACACCCCTCGTTTTAAACGTCTTAGTCGGCAATGTCGGTATACTTGATGAAACTGGCGAGGCCTAATCAAACAAACGAACCAAAACACACAGGAAGAGAAAACGGCACAATGTAAACTTTGCTGAATTGGGAGAAATTATTACCTACTCTCGTGAAGTGATGGAGTTTGCTCAGCAAGAAGAACACAGCATTAGTTAATTAAAATCTGAAAGACAGGAATTTAAGCGATGAGTCGTGAAAGTTAAGATAAGATGGTAAAGTAAAAGAATTGATTTGAATGATACCTACCTACTTATCTTTAGATACGTTTTTGGTTTTTGAAACTTTTGTGAAAAAGACCTGGAAAAAAAATCCCATTTCATATTTTCCCCCACAACATTTCGCAATGTTTAAGATTTTCCTCCCACAGAATTTCGCATTGTTTGAGACTTTGAAAGCAAATAAGCTTGGCGGAAAAATTCCCCCATTTTTCTCGACAATTAATCCCAAAGAGAGGTAATGGGGTGACAAACTTTCATTCCTCTTTGTACCTCACGTTCTTTTTCACAATCTCTTCGTTTTTTTTTTCTACTAAAACTTTACTTTCATTCGCTTTTAATTGGCTTGGAAAGTCAAATATTTGCTTTCTACCTTTTACTCATACATTTTGTTCCCGTTTAAGTTTTTTGTCATTTTTCCCTCGTCTCTCTCTCTCTCTCCTTCTTCTTCTTCTCCTCCTTCTTCTTCTTCTTCTCCTTCTTCTTCTATTTCGTTTTCTTCTCCTTTTTGTTTGCTCCGTAATGATTTGTGAAGTCGCCCTGTGTTTGACTTTGCGTTGCGAAACTTTTCGGAATGAAAAAGCAGACAAATCAGAAGCGAAATGTAGAGCGCTCTACAAAATGAAGGTGAAACTTTTGGAAGAAGGATGTGGAGAAGGCAAAGGGATGTCGATTGACTAATTGACAATATTGACATAGATCGACTTCAGTTGGCTGGAATGACTGAATGCAAGAATGACTGCCGTTTCAATCAACTGCCAGGAGTAGACGGAGGGACTATAAGACATTTAAAAAATATAACACCTTCCTCCCTACCTAATTAAAGAAAGTACAGTGTTGATGGTTGCCTGAATAAGTGGAAAAAAACACAATACAATAAATATCTACCGAGAATGGAAAGGCATGTAGCGGTATTACAGATTAAAATTAAAATAAATAAAAGAATAAGCAGACAAGACATAAGGTAAGTACCAACCTATATTATGCGCATATAAATAAAGTACAATTCCGACAGCAGCAAGAACAACAACAACAACAACAACAACAACAACAACAACAACAACAACAACAACAACAACAACAACAACAACAACAAGAACAACAAAGCGGTGAATGCTGAATTTACAGCAAGTACTAAATCGACTGCGGTTTCCAACAAGGAATTGTTTTAATCTTGGAGCACCAGCATTATTGCTCTTTTATTCAAAATACAATGTATTTAAAATAGGAGAAAAAACATGGTCAGAACAGAACTGCAATAAAAAAAGTTTTCCTCTTTTTTTTATTTTTCTTTTATGGTTTAAAATGAGATGATTCTTTTATTCAAAATACAATGTATTTAAAATAGGAGAAAAAACATGGTCAGAACAGAACTGCAATAAAAAAAGTTTTCCTCTTTTTTTATTTTTCTCCAATGGTTTAAAATGAGATGATAAAAAAGTAAAGATAAAAGGAAATTTATTACAATTGACTTGGCACATTTGTTTCTGCAATGTATTTTGTATTATTGTGAATCTAAATCTTTATCTACCACCGACTGTATGGTGTTTCAAATGGTTTTGTAACCAGCTTGTGTCCTTTGTCTCTGAAGCTTTGTCGGGGAAATCATATTGTTCAGGATTTGTCTCTGCTAAATTAAATAAATTCTGCTTGAATGGATCCCATTGACGTATCTTCATTGACATTTGACAGACTAGTGTCTTGTCAGAATAAGTACTACTGTATGGTGTTTCAAATGGTTTTGTAACCAGCTTGTGTCCTTTGTCTCTGAAGCTTTGTCGGGGAAATCATATTGTTCAGGATTTGGGTCTGCTAAATTAAATGAATTCTGCATGAATATCCATTGACGTATCTTCATTGACATTTGACAGACTAGTGTCTTGTCAGAATAAGTACTCTAACGGTGGATGGACACTGTTATTTTTTTAACGTTTGTACCTCTTCTTCTTTTTCTTCGCCTTTTCCCGTATTCAGACGGGGTCGGCATTTTTCGTCAGCCTCTCAATCAGCCCGATAGTCAATGGCAACAACAACAACAACAACAACAACAACAACAACAACAACAACAACAACAACAACAACAACAACAACAACAACAAAGCGGTGAATGCTGAATTTACAGCAAGTACTATATCGACTGCGGTTTCCAACAAGGAATTGTTTTAATCTTGGAGCACCAGCATTATTGCTCTTTTATTCAAAATACAATGTATTTAAAATAGGAGAAAAAACATGGTCAGAACAGAACTGCAATAAAAAAAGTTTTCCTCTTTTTTTTATTTTTCTTTTATGGTTTAAAATGAGATGATAAAAAGTAAAGATAAAAGGAAATTTATTACAATTGACTTGGCACATTTGTTTCTGCAATGTATTTTGTATTATTGTGAATCTAAATCTTTATCTACCACCGACTGTATGGTGTTTCAAATGGTTTTGTAACCAGCTTGTGTCCTTTGTCTCTGAAGCTTTGTCGGGGAAATCATATTGTTCAGGATTTGTCTCTGCTAAATTAAATAAATTCTGCTTGAATGGATCCCATTGACGTATCTTCATTGACATTTGACAGACTAGTGTCTTGTCAGAATAAGTACTCTAAGGTGGATTTCACATCTAGACTGCAACTTGTAGTATACGGCAGTTTTCATGTTGAGGGCTACATAGTCTTATGGGCCTGTTCACACTTAAACTTAAAGTTTAAGTGTGAAGGCTACATAGTCTTATGGGCCTGTTCACACTTAAACTTAAAGTTTAAGTGTGAACAGGCCCATAAGACTATGTAGCCATCAACATGAAAACTGCCGTATACTATACAAGTTGCAGTCTAGATGTAAAATCCGCCTAACGGTGGATGGGCAATGTTATTTTTTTTTTAAACGTTTGTACCTCTTCTTCTTTTTCTTCGCCTTTTTACGTATTCGGTGTTTTTCGCCAGCCTCTCAATCAGCCCTAGGGTGATTGTTTTGAGCTGACATTTGGTTTTGGCCACAAACAATTTACTAGCGGATGCCCTTCGCACTCAACCTATGCTATTTGATCTTTAGCAAAGGAAAATTCAGGCTGGTATCCTCCCTGTTTAAAGTCCCCGAGCCAGACTAAGCTGGTCTACTCCCTGTTTAACTTCCCCCCAGCCAGACATTTTAAGCTTTGTTTCAATCTCATATTCAACAATGATGTAAAAAACAAAGCGATCATATTATGAGTACTTATACTCATAATATGTATACAAAACGAGATACAATACAATTCATCATGTGTATTTCATCAAGCACATTAAACATGAGCTTGAACAAAAGAAAAATCATCTCCTCTAAATTAATACAATGGGGAAAACCACAAGGTGTCCCGCATTTCCCGCAAACATTCAAATTGGTCCTCAATGACGCTCTCGATTTGTGCTACATCAGAGCTTCACAGTTGTACTTGAAAATTATCTGAGAAAGACTATAAAAAGAATAACTGCCTATTCACACTACAGTGCCAGTCTCGCTCCGGTCACGGTCCAGTTTCGGTCCGATCAAAAAGATTCGTCGCGAGAATGTTCCAAATTTTGACTGTGAGCTGACCGTTACCGTACCTTGACTAGAACGTCTAGTCTAGTGTGTACACTCGCATTTACTTGCCTTCAACAATCATTTGATCGGACCGTTACTGGACCGTGACTGGACCTTGACTGGCACTATAGTGTGAATCAAGCTTAAGTGTAAATTTTGAAGTAGGCGATGATATTATTATGATTTAAGTAATTTTTGAGGCTGTATAATTTTTAAAGGCCGCAACTTAGATTAAATTGACCTCATTTGCGGACCCTTGTTCATAAAAAAAGTATTGTTTTAGCCCAATAAATCAACCCTTTTAGTTTGTTACAGTACCTTTTGGTCACCCTGTACAAAAAACTGAATAATTAGATGTTTACAATGATGTTGCATGAATTTGTAATTTCCCGCATGCTGGCTTTGATGGAAAAGTCGGGAACTCTTTTGATCATACATAGAATACATCATGTATATTTATAAACATACATATGTACATACATACATACATATATGCTCGTAATTTATGTACATACATAGTTCTCTCGCCCTTATAACACAGGATAACAATGTTTGCTTATGTTTAACATAATTAGCGAGCAGAGAAGAGTGTTCGCTTTTTTCATGATTAAATTTGTGGAATGAAAAGTTGGTTTTAATTTTTTGCTCTTGTAGGGTCGATTGTTTGTTGGTTCAGGTTACAGGTATGTGATGAAGTTATCTGCACAGGTGAGCAGAAATGATGCTCTCTCAACAAAAAGCAGTTTGGACAGTTGAAGTAGCTCCATTTGAGTCAGATCTCGGTCAGTCTCGGTTTGTAAAGATCTTTAACTTTTCAGAGAAGACTGACGCAAAGTTTTCCACACAATATGCAATAAATGTGTCTTGGATGACAAAAAGATGTCAAATGAAGATACATATTGATGTAACGAAATTTTCTAAAATTGATGTAATTTGTAATGAAACCATGGTAAATCGTCGAATCAAACCCAATTTATTTTCAATTACGTAGATACTCATTTATTTTATTTTTACTTATTTTACCCACCATCGCCATCACCATCACCAATACCACCATCACCACCACCACCACCACCACCACCACCACCACCCTCACCACCACCACCACCACCACCACCACCACCATCGGGGCGATCGGCAATACCGAGACATTTTCCACACAATATGCAATAAATGTGTCTTGGATGACAAAAAGATGTCAAATGAAGATATTGATGTAACGAAATTTTCTAAAATTGATGTAATTTGTAATAAAACCATGATGGTAAATCGTCGAATCAAACCCAATTTATTTTCAATTACGTAGATACTCATTTATTTTATTTTTACTTTTTTTACCCACCATCGCCGTCACCACCACCACCACCACCACCCAGTCTTAAAAAAAAAATGAGGAAATTGGTGGAAAAAAGTATAAGGAGGGAGAACCTGCGTTAGAGGAGGGCGAGCAAGAAGGGAAAGGAGGAGCAGTAATTTTCATTTTGTTCAAAGAATTTGTTTGGATTTATAATAATTGCGTTGTTGTTTGCTGAAGAAAGCGAAACAAACTACGAACCCTCGCTCCGAGTTGAAAGTTATGTGAGAAATGATGAAAGTCTTTCAATTAATTATTATAAAATAATTAAGAAAAGTCAAACAAACTTTGGACTTTTTTTCTGGTTCACCAGGAAAGTTTTTCAAAGTTTGGAGTTCCATTAATCATAAGTCTTAGCGCTCTGGCAACCAACAGCTTAGCACAGAGTGATTTACATAATACATTACTTCGTATGGAACAGAAACAACAGGCCGAACTGTAGTTGCACCGATGAGACGTACATACTCGTATATAAACACAAAATATAATTAATGTTAAATTAAGTATTACACCTATAAAATTGGCAAAAGTCATTTTTAAATGCTCTTTTCCTCAATCTCACCTAAAGGAATCCTATCTCTTTCTAATACCTGTAAATCACTCTCCGCAATTTGGCGTTCAACCAATGAGCGGAGCAATTGGAATACCACCGATAGGCCCATTCTCCGTCAAGAGTAGTTAGACAACACTGTACTGTGTAATCCTTGCAACAGCAACACTGTAATCCGTTAGGGAGGCCTAGTTAACTGACGGCTACTTTTAGTACGGGGAAAAGTTTTTCAGTGATGTTAGGATTAGCTTGAGGACGTTAATATTTATGTTCCCTGCATAAGCCATCGTAATAACCAGAAGATTTCGCTGTAAACTTTGACGAACGAGAATATTTTGCTGTAAACTTTGACGACTTACCTTGGGTACATTACTTCCTCTTGTCAGGCTCACAATGTCCCACACCAAACAGATTAGCACAGCACTCACTCCTATTTCTTTGCTCAACATTGCACATGCTCCCAACACGGTAACACTGAGATACCTGAGGACAGAAATATCGCGGTAAATGAGTTTACCCCGGCCGGAATCGAACATGCGAACTAGCGCTTACAGATAAGGTGTGCTATTACCATCCAAGCTAACTAATAAAAATATGACTAGTCAACCAGAAAAAGGACTGCCTTAGGGCTTGAGGGTGACTCCGTAGATCTCTTTGAGCCTAAAATTGGGTACTAAAATCTAATTCGCAAATGTCCCATAAGTTATTAACTATGTTCACCAAATTAATAATAATTTTGTTAAAATACATTAAATCTAGAATCATCTCTTTTTAATTACCACTTTTTGCTCACAATTTAGAAAATCTCCCATAAGGAAAACAACTGAAATAAATTCAATAATTACCTGAGTATACTTCTAGGCGGCAGATGCACAAACATGAGAATAGCCACCAGGTAGAATATACAGGACAGAATGTCGGCTCTGCCCACCAACCCCGCCACAGCTTCCGTGTGTACAGGATGCACCCCAAACAGGGCACTGGCAACCCAAGCCGCCCTGTGAGTCGGTAACACACTCAACGCGAGCAAGTGGACCAGAGCCGTACACAAGCAATGCAGGCCGATATTGGTCAAGTGATAGGCGAACGGCCGGAATCCGCTCCAAGCATAGTTGAGACGGAATGTGAGGACACTTAGAGGCCGATAGGAACCGTGGGAGCTAGGGGACTTGATGGGAGTGCCCCAGAAGTCATTGTGGAAGAGAGCCTCCAGCGGGGTCGATGGTAAGATGTCCTGATTGGACAAGATGGCGCGGCTGTGAACAGACAGAAAGGTGATGATCATAGTGTTACAATGAAACACTGTTACATATTATTACTTCGTTCGCGCTCCGGTGGGCATTCCGGTAGTAATGATGTGAGATCCAAAAAAGTTGTGAAAAGGTTCTGCTTCTTTGTGATGGTATCTACCTAAATATCTTGATTTTTTTTTTTTCAAGTTGATTAAGAAGCCTATTAGATTAATTGAAGACTTTCATTTAAGTATAATTTCCACAATAGATATACCTATAGATACCTTTTCAACAAGTCTATTTCCTTTTGATAGGTACCTACTCGTATGTATATATCTACGTATAACTAACCTATTTCCTGTCTGCAAATTGAAACATAACATTTTTTCTATTATGTTTCTGTAACATTGCAGAGGAAAGTTTCCTTTTGCTTTTTTATACTGTCCATAAAAAGATGAAGAAGAAGAAGAAGAAGAAGAAGAAGAAGAAGAAGAAGAAGAAGAAGAAGAAGGAGGAGGAGGAGGAGGAGGAGGAGGAAACTTATATAGAGGAAAATACCTTCTCTTTATTAGGACCATTACGTGAATATAATATAATGCAAAATACGGCTCCTTTATTTTTACTCCCCTCCTTTATTTTACGGATGAAAATAAATTGAAAAAATTCTGCTTCCTCTTTCTTCTTTTCCTATGTTTGTCATCGTAAAACTAACAATATATTATTATTAAACATTTTCTTTATCATTTTTAATCAAAATATTTTTCCCTCTCGCGCTACATTGTGTCCTGTCTTTCTTCTTAAAAATATAAATTGAAAGTAAAAAAAAAAAAAAACAAAAAGATACAAAAAAGACGTAAAGACTCTCTACAATCTACTACATAGGTAACTCAAAGCATGGAGTTTGTGTAGCCTCTAGTGACTCAGAGAACGATAGAACTTATGAAGAAACAATACTTTCTCATTACCTTGTATAGGTTCCCTATACGTAAGGGTAATAGAAAGTAAAAAAGGCCCTACGGGGCCCCAGGAGGTTCCATCAAGCCCAGAGCCTAATGAGTAAATTACCTTTGTGCGTTGAACATTTCTATCAAATTTCATTAAAATTGGACAAAACCAGACGAGAATTAGGGATAAACAAAAAATGGTCAATGGGGCCCAAAATTTTCGATGTGAAAATTTCCTTCATGAATTTCAAACATGTTTACCAAATTTCGTCAAAATCAAACAAACCATTTGCGAGTTATGACGAAAAAAAAAAAAAAAAACAGAATGAAAAATCGTCAAAATTTCGACCTCACTTCGGCTGATCATGCAAAATGATAAACTAATACTCGCATTCAATTCAACCCCGGGACGTCCCGGATTAAATAATGAAGTTAATGCTAATTTTAATAAACAAAAGCCCTGCTGTAAGCCCCTAAATCTAAAACACATGCATAATTACGCTGGTCAGGCTTGTACACATACAAAACACGGCCTGATGCATTTTACAACTATGGACAGAGAGCAGGGCCTCAACTAGAATGTTACGTGTCCCTTGGAACGAAATTTTCAGGAGGCTCGAAAGTCCGCTTTAACACTTTTTTTTGGGCTCAGGCTTTTTTGTGGTTTAAATTTCAACGTATATCTTTTTTAGGTTTTTTAGTGACGGAGATTTTACCCTCTATTCGTAGGCAGACAAGCCGCCTCCTAACAGAGCAATCCATGGGGAACTACCTAGTGCTTTATGGATGTCATCATCACTGGCTAATAACTAGATAAGTGTATAAAAGAATTCAGTTTGCCAGCCTAGTTAGCTTAGTTGGTAGTGCGTCTGCCTTGTAAGCGCTAGGCCGCGGGTTCGATTCCCGGATTTTATCCTGATGGGATAATGTTCGTTCTCGGAACGGCTGGCTTTCTCCTATCCTGTCTTGCTTCTCTCTTCGATTCTGGGATGGTAAGACCATAGCAGTTACAGTTTCCTCTGTCAAACCTCTAGGCTGGCAAATGAGTATAAAAGCTTTTAGTTCATTCTCATCTGGTTAGCCTTAGCAGAGGCATTTCTAATCCCATAACTACATCGGGCCTGGTGTTTTGTTCCTGTATAAAGTTGCATAATGTTCTCGAGTAGCAATCAAGTAATCACATGCAGACAGATATAACAGGGGAGGGGGGGAGAAGGGGGAGGGGAAACGGAAAAGGAGGATAAATGGAGAAGAGAGGAAGAAAGAGGAGAAGAAGGAGGAGGAGGAGTATAAATAAAAGGAGGAGAAAGAGGAAGAAGATGAGAAGGAGGAGGAAGGGGAAGAAGATTAGTAGAGAAATGAGGAGGTGGAATAGGAGGAGTAGAAAAAAGGGTGAAGAGAGTTAGGAGGAGGAGGAAGAGGAGGGGGAGGAGAAGAAGAAGAAGAAGGAGGAGGAGGGGGGAGGAGGAGGAGGAGGAGGAGAAGGAGGAGAAAGAGGAAGAAGATTAGTAGAGAAATGAGGAGGTGGAATAGGAGGAGTAGAAAAAAGGGTGAAGAGAGTTAGGAGGAGGAGAAGAAGAAGAGGGAGTAGGGGGAGGAGGAAGGAAGGACGGATAGGAATATTATGTGTAGATGTTTTGTATTTATGGCAAACATAATAATAACTGTAGCTACCTACTTGAGGTTTATAATGTATGGATAGGCATAAAATTTAATGTTATGTGTCCCCAGGCTGAATCTAATGTTGAATTGTTGACTACTCTAGGTAAAATGAAGAGGTTATGAATAGCAAAGGCCCTAATGAATTTTACTGGGAATTATACATAGCTGTATTTGTAGTGTTGGATTCCCAATGGAGGAGTTGCAAATGGGTAAAAATTATAAATAAATGGTCGATTCCTATGTAAAAAGTTGGGAAAAATCCAAATCTGAGGTCAAAACTCCGAAAAAATAACTGTAAAAGGTCGAAAATTCAATTTTTATAATGAAAGAGTTCAAAGATTTGTGACGTCAGACTTAACGCAGTTGCTATTTTTGTCCGCTAGGTAGCGCCACTATGCAAGCGCGTTAGCAGAGGAGCAGAAAGAACTGCGCAGAAATGTATGCGCACAAACACATTAATGCGTTGCCTGCGAGGGATCTTTGCTCGGGACATTTGATGTGACTTCATCGCCTACGGGAGCGTATGCCGTGACGTCAAAGTTCACGATTTACCGGTATTTTTTAAATCGATTTATCTCGGGATCTAGAAGTCGTAGAAGAAAAAGAAAAATTCCGTTGGTCCTCATTTTTCCTGCTCTATGGCTTTGAAACATCACCCAAGTAAGCGCAACTGATCTATTGAACGGCTTGACATGCAAAGTGATAAGAGCTTTTAAGACGAAATCGAGTTTCGGAGAAAAACAGCTTTGAACTTTAAAGCTTTTCATTTTCATTACAAAGATGGTATTTGGAGAATTTTACAAATTACCTATCAAGATAAATGGAGATATCAACATGATTCTTCTTGGAACTGATTCTAAGGATAAAATCAAATGCAAACGTCGACTTGAAACTTTTAACACACTTTATCGGTGCAGAAGGCAGAAGTGCCAGAAGTGCAGGACTCTTTCAACCGGGCTCTATGGAGGCAAAAAGTTGGCGAGGCCAAATACCTACTAGGGTATGCGTGGCCATGGATGTAAGTAAGTAAGTAAGTAAGTAAGTAAAATTAAATCTACATTTTTTCAAAGGAAAAATCAACATTAGGTGTACCTACTGCCTACCTTCATTATAAACCATCCCTAACATACTCGGTAAACCCATTCCAGAGAGGTTTTTTGACGGTACCAATCTAATAATCCATACGCCAAGTACCTACGTACGAACACAAACCCTAGCTAGTTCAAGTTGCAATCATTGTTCAGTTGCAATTTGCGGTGCGGGAAATTTATTTTTGCGTCAGGGCAAGGTGATATAGTGCGGCGCATTTCAGCAAAACCAGCTGATGAGGTGCTGGGGAGTAAATTAACGGGAATTTATTTCCAGCAGATATACATATACAGGAGTGTAACTAGTGTTGTTCACAGGAATTATACATTTGAAACTTTCAGGGTGGAACTACAATTGATAAAACTGAAGGATAAGTCCGAACAAAATCATTACAGCTACATAACTAGCCTGATAATAGGCGCTAGTTTGAAAGGACTCTTTACTCTTTAGTCATATTCAAGCAGTTTAAATAAAAGCATAGGTACGCCAGCCTAGTTCGCTTGGTTGGTAGCGCGTCTGCCTTGTAGCGCTAGGTTGCGGGTTCTATTAACGCCCGGGGCGGACATTACCCTGAACGAATAATGTTCGTTCTCGGAACAGGGCTTTCTCCTAGAGAGAAGATATCCTTCTCTCTTTGATTTCGGAGCGATAATACCTTAGCAGTTACAGTTCTCTCTATCAAACTTAAAAAAGTACCTTTTTTTATAGCGATAGCTGCTGGGATTCGAACAAAAGCAATTCTTAGCGCTATGCCCGCCAGAGCCAGTTTTTACCAGCCACTTTTGTTTCAACTGAAATTTCAACACCCTGTTTAATTTTAAAATAATGAACATGGTGTGTAATGTATCTATTTATCTATCTATGTACTTTGTGCAGCTCATAAATTTCCATTCCAGGTGTACAGAACATAAAATGCATACTGTTTTTCAAATGCCTTTTTTTTACATTCAGGCGTACTCAAAATTAATGTATAGCCACTCGAAAACATCTATATAAGTAGGTACATACCTACTTTCATACTGGTACTCAAAAACACCTAAACTGGTATACTGGGTACTTGGTTAAATATTCTGTGATTTTTTCTGGTTGTATAGTAGGCGAATGGAGGGTGAAACACTTGTCACTCTAAGAGACGATCAAACACTACTTATAATTTCATCTAAAATTTTTCCAACCCTAAAAAGTCCAGAGTGAGTTTTTCCACTATTGCAAAATTAATTTTATTTATTAATTAATTTACCTACCTACCTATTTATATATTGTTTACATTTGCTAAACCATTTAAAACTAAATGGAATTTTCAAGATCTTTTCACCTCCTTTAGAGGAAGCAAAAAATAATGTCCTCAAATATAATGTGTGTGCTTCCCAGTTCTGTGGTTAATTATTTTTTTCCTCCACTTTTTTTTTCCATGAAACTTTTTTTACACTAGATTTAGCAAAAAAAAATATTGTTAAGAAAGAATTTAATTATTGTGGTTACATTTTTCAGCCTGAAGGGAAGAGTGAAGAGATTATACCTTCCAAAACCTCGTTTTGAGGGATAACGCCAAGATTTGTTTTTTTTTTTTTTAGTAGTAGGTAATCAATTTAGATTCTCTGAGAGCGGTTCTGTGGATTTATATTACCTATTTTAAATTAAATTAAACGAAAAGACGAAATCTTCTACAATCTGCATAACCATTTTTAAGGTGGGTATTAAGAAGGTATGCTTTTAATCTTTTAAACGACCTACATCTATTTTTTATATCTGTAATATTGTTATTTGTAATTTGGTGTTTTGCAAAACTACCAGTCCGTTTCGTATTATCATTCATTTGTACAGAACATTTTTTGTATTAAAAAAGTTTTGAAAAAAATAATAATGTTTTTGAAAACTTTTTTTTTCTCTCTTTTTCATTATAAAAGACAGTTTTGTTCAGTTGTTGTTGGGACAGGATTTTTTTTATAATAAAGAGCTCTTGTAGAAAGTTCATTCCTACAGATTATCACCCGTTATAGTACGTTTCACATCCGGTTTGAAATTTACTGAAACAGATTTAAAAAAACAGAGGTTTGACAGAGGGAACTTCAACAACGGAGATCTTATCGTCCCGAAAACGAAGAGAGAAGGAGTAGGATCAAAGGAAAGCCAGCCGTTCTGAGAACGATCCTTTTCTGTTTACGATAAAGTCCACCTCTTTTTTTTTTTTTTTTTTTTTTTTTTTTTTTTTCGTCAGCCTCACAATCAAGCTTTGGTGATTGCTTTGGGCCGCCGTCATCGACATTTGGTTTTGGCTACAATTTTTTACGAGTATATGCCCTTCACGCTCAACCCTTGCTATTTCTTTAGCAAGGGAAATTTCAGGCTGGTATCCTCCCTGATTAAGGTTCCCCCAGGCAGACCGTTCTCAATAAAACCAATACTTTGTTATTCTTACTTCGTACTTTGTACACTATGAAGACAAGGGAAGTTAAAAGTACACCCTAGTATTAACGCTATATTCTAACTTGAGTTGTGCAGTATTTTAATTGAAAAAAATTCTCAACGATTCAAAGTTTTACGTTGCACCTGTTGTCCTTAGGGGAGGGAGAACGAGAGAAAAAGTTCGTTTATAACACTGGTCTGAAATTTATGAAAGAAGAAAGAGTGAAAAGAAATCTTTTGAATTTTACGATAGAAAAGATGAAAAAGAAGAAGAAGGAGGAGGAGGAGGAGAAGAAGAAGAAGAAGAAGAAGAAGAAGAAGAAGAAGAAGAAGAAGAAGAAGAAGAAAGATGGCAGGAAAAACAATATGAACAATATCACAAACTTTGGCGGTTTTGTTAATGAAAATATTTTGAACTTTGTGAATTCATTTGGAACGTTTGCCAGAAAAAGAGTTAAAGGAAATGTGTAGGTAGGTGCTCCATACTGCTGTGACATTTTTTCTTAAGGTTTGCGTTAATGTCAGACTTAGGTAATTGTGTTTTCCTGCGATATATTGGTTGCTTTATTCTTGATAAAAAAAAAAAAAATCAACAGGAGTTCCATGAACCGCGTTACCACTGCATTAAAACCTGCCCAGTAAAGTGACGCGAAAGTTAGTTGCAAGATATATTATATGATCATAAATGACCCATGTACAAAAAGAGATATCAAAATATTATATTACGTACAGAAAAAATGTAAGCATGTAAAATGTTACCGAGATCGTGGAAATGACTACAAAATATTTCACAGCTCCTCGCGGTAGGTATTAATGTTCCTGAATCAATTCCTCTTTTCAGAGTTCGTTCAGGATGATATTGACATCAACCAAACTGTTTTGTTTATTTTTCAGATCAGTAGTCAGGTCACGACCTAATCCTTCAGAGTAAAAAATGATTCTCCTAATGATCAACTCAGATATTCTAATGTAGGAATTGTACATTTGAAACTTTTAGGGTGGAACTACAATTGATAAAACTGGAGGATAAGTCCGAACAAAATCATTACAGCTACATAACTAGCCTGATAATAGGCGCTCGTTTGAAAGGACTCTTTACTTCAGTCATATTCAAGCAGTTTAAATAAAAGCATAGGTACGCCAGCCTAGTTCGCTTGATTGGTAGCGCGTCTGCCTTGTAAGCGCAAGGTTGCAGGTTCGATTGATGCCACAGGGGAGGATATTATCCTGAACGGATAATGTTCGTTCTCGGAACAGGGCTTTCTCCAAGAGAGAAGATATCTAATTCTAATGTTCAACTCTCAGCTACAGTTTAATTTAATGACTTCCTCTGAAGATCAAAATCTGAATCATTCGAGTCATTTCGATTTACTTCAAATCTAAATCTTTCAATGATTTAGTTGACATCTGAATCTTTCGAGTGATTTCAGAATTACATTGATTCTTGATTTCTAGATTTTCATTACCGGATAGCCCTGGATTCATTTTTGAATCTCCATGAAAAATATTCGTTTTCATGTGATTATTTTTTCTTCTTCACTTACCTATTTTTTTTTATCTTCTAAACTTTCAACCAATACTGTTAAGGGATTCAATTGTTCTTTTGAGACCAATGGAGTGGTTTGGGAAAATGGAGGAGTGATTTTCATCACATTTAAGTTTAATTTACTTCTGTGAATCGTCACACATCACAATTCGGCACACTGTTGATGCCTAATTTTGAATGATGCCTTGCACCCCGAAATTCAAGGCCGAAAATAAATCGAACCCGGGACCTTCTATTCGGTAGACCAGTGTGATGATTACTAGGCTATTGCAATTGCTAACATGGAATGCTAGTAGGTATCTAACTTGGTACTTATACTACTTACATATTTCATGATAAATTAAATTTCATATAACTATTTACTTCATGATAAATTAAATTTCATCTAACTATTTATTTCATGATAAATTAAATTTCATATAACTATTTACTCCATTGTCTTGAGTCGGTTTTTCAACGTTTGAACGTTTCTTTCAGCCAATCCGTTTGTAGCCGGATGTCCTGGAGCGATGAATTTTTGGAAGATACCTCGATCAGTGCAGTAGGTATGAAATTGTTCACTCTGGAAAATAGAATGATTATCACTCACAAGAACAACAGGATAACCGTGACTGGAGAAAATATTTTCAAGTAGTTCTATCGTACTTGAACTGGTAGGTGCGTTCTTTATCATTCGCACTTCGATCCATTTTGATTTGGCATCGACGCAAACTAGAAAATATGCGTTTTGAAATGGTCCCGCGTAATCTACGTGAACTCTTTCCCAATTTTCCTGAGGGCACTCCCAAGGGTGAACCGTAACTTTAGGCGGATTAGTTTTAATCAGAAGTCGTAAAAGAAAAAGAAAAATTCCGTTGGTCCTCATCTTTCCTGCTCTATGACTTTGAAACATCACCCAAGTAAGCGCAACTGATCTATTTATATTGTCAAGGCAGAGGACGGTTTCAGTCGACATCTATCGATGGTGTCGATTATGTGTGGACACAGCTTGAAAGTGCTAATAGGTCTGATGGCTTACCTGTCATCATACACGAATCCAGCCGGCAAACAGTTGTAGTAGACACAGAACGCAACGAGAACACTGATTCCTGCGGCTACAGACCATGCAGTCATGATGGCAACTGAAACAGTCACAATACATACAAGATTATTGAGCGATGCAGAGACAGCGAACATCAATTAAAATCGTTTAGCGCGATTAACCCGGTGCAGCAAAGGGTTGACAGTATGTTAGTGGTTGAGTGAAGTGTGGAAATTACTCAGAAAAAGTCTTTTTGAACCATTTGCCAATTTTTGTTAAACAAATAATGTATTATAGGGAGTCTCAATGGATCCTTCGAAAGCACACATTTTAATGAGCCATTTTCGTTTATTATGTGTTATTATTATTATTATTATCATCATCATCATCATCATCATCATCATCATCAACATCATCATCATCATCATCATCATCATCATCAACATCATCATCATCATCATCATCATCATCATCAACATCATCATCATCATCATCATCATCATCATCAACATCATCATCATCATCATCATCATCATCATCAACATCATCATCATCATCATCATCATCATCATCAACATCATCATCATCATCATCATCATCATCATCAACATCATCATCATCATCATCATCATCATCATCAACATCATCATCATCATCATCATCATCATCATCAACATCATCATCATCATCATCATCATCCTAACTTGACAGTCCGGCACACAACCGATTTTTTCCTCGAATACGTTCGAAAATTTGTGATAAATGTCTTCCATAGAGTCGATTCGATAGGTAGAATTATGAATGGATTTACTCACATCAGTTTTCCTGTCTATGCGGTTAAGTTCAATGTTTAGTCCGCGTATCCATTGACGTCCAAGGAGTGCGTCATGACCGTCAGGTACAATGTCTGATTAACTTCCTCTCCAATTGATTGTTCAGGTGAAGACGTGTGAGTCGAAATCGGGGCGCGTGACAGACAATCTACATTCTGATTAGCTTTCCCCTTCTTGAACTGAACGGAGTAGTTGAATCCTGATAAGAAAGATGCGTAGCGGAGGAGTCGAGCTGAAGTCATCTGTGGAAGAGATTTATTCGGATGAAATATTCGTGTCAAAGGTTGGTTGTCAGTGACGAGCGTAAAATGTTTACCAAACAGATAGTTATAGAAGTGTGTTACGCCAAATACAATAGCAAGCGCTTCTCGATCAAGCTGGCTATAATTCTGTTCAGAAGACGTAAGGGATCGTGAGGCATAAGCTATAGGATGTTCGGTGTTGTTGACAACATGACTAAGCACACTGGCTATTCCATAGGGTGATGCATCTGTAGTCAAAGTAAGAGGTAAGTGAGGGTCGAACGGAACAAGTACTTTGTCACTGCACATGATGGACTTGAGTTGAAGGAATGCTGCTTCGCATTGTGATGTCCAGAACCAACGTTTGTTCTTCCTCAGTAGACAGCGTAACACTCAGCTGACCCAGGGTTAATCTTGTTGTGTTTACAAGTCATCTGAATTCCCTTTGCTTCCGGTGTGTAGTTCAACTGTTCATTCATTAGGGACAGACATGATATCTTCATCTCATCTTATCTCTACAATAGTGTACTGCCATCTCATCTTGTCCCCTACTACAGTGAACTGCTGATATTCTACTTGATTAGGATAGGGGGGAGTCCCTATATCTGTTGGTGTATAAGTGTAGTGGTCAAGACGCTCGCCTGCTGGACAGAAGGGCATAGGTCCATCCCTTTCAAGGTTTTTTTTCTTCAGCATAATTTGAGAATGTGACTATAGTAGTAGACAAGTGGGCCAAAATCACAAAAGGTACATTTTCATGTACAGCGTTAATTTCTTTTACTAAGACTCCATTTATTGTTAAGATTTTTGTTAAGATTCTTTAGTCCCGTTTGAGCAATAACAACTTTTCTTATTATGTTTCAAATGTTTCAACTACCTAGGTACTCTTTTTTATTTTTATTATTTTTTTTTTTTTTTTTTGTCCGCCTCCCAAACAAGCCTTGGGGGTTTCTTTGGGGCCGC
>NW_007378935.1:17875-33086 GCF_000475195.1 Diaphorina citri | reverse complement strand
AAAAAGAGTTAAAGGAAATGTGTAGGTAGGTGCTCCATACTGCTGTGACATTTTTTCTTAAGGTTTGCGTTAATGTCAGACTTAGGTAATTGTGTTTTCCTGCGATATATTGGTTGCTTTATTCTTGATAAAAAAAAAAAAAATCAACAGGAGTTCCATGAACCGCGTTACCACTGCATTAAAACCTGCCCAGTAAAGTGACGCGAAAGTTAGTTGCAAGATATATTATATGATCATAAATGACCCATGTACAAAAAGAGATATCAAAATATTATATTACGTACAGAAAAAATGTAAGCATGTAAAATGTTACCGAGATCGTGGAAATGACTACAAAATATTTCACAGCTCCTCGCGGTAGGTATTAATGTTCCTGAATCAATTCCTCTTTTCAGAGTTCGTTCAGGATGATATTGACATCAACCAAACTGTTTTGTTTATTTTTCAGATCAGTAGTCAGGTCACGACCTAATCCTTCAGAGTAAAAAATGATTCTCCTAATGATCAACTCAGATATTCTAATGTTCAACTCTCAGCTACAGTTTAATTTAATGACTTCCTCTGAAGATCAAAATCTGAATCATTCGAGTCATTTCGATTTACTTCAAATCTAAATCTTTCAATGATTTAGTTGACATCTGAATCTTTCGAGTGATTTCAGAATTACATTGATTCTTGATTTCTAGATTTTCATTACCGGATAGCCCTGGATTCATTTTTGAATCTCCATGAAAAATATTCGTTTTCATGTGATTATTTTTTCTTCTTCATTTATTTTTTTTATCTTCTAAACTTTCAACCAATTTTTTTAAGGGATTCAATTTTTTTTTTTTTTTTTTTTTTTGAGAGCAATGGAGTGGTTTGGGAAAATGGAGGAGTGATTTTCATCACATTTGAGTTTAATTTACTTCTGTCAATTTCCACACATCACATTTTGGCACACTGTCGATGCCTAATTTTGAATGATGCCTGCACCCCGAAATTTAAGGCCGAAAATAAATCGAACCCGGGACCTTCTATTTGGTGGACCAGTGTGATGATTACTAGGCTACTGAGATCGCTAACACGGAATGCTAGTAGGTATCTAACTTGGTACTTATACTACTTACATATTTCATGATAAATTAAATTTCATATAACTATTTACTTCATGATAAATTAAATTTCATCTAACTATTTATTTCATGATAAATTAAATTTCATATAACTAGGTATTTCATGATAAATTAAATTTCATATAACTATTTATTTCATGATAAATTAAATTTCATATAACTATTTTATGAATTTAATGTGTATTGAAATGACAAAACGAGTGTAAGGGTTTGACAAGAAAAGCTATGTGGGAGAGGACATTTTATATTGAGTCGAAAAATGCAATTGAAAAATCTGGACAGACTGGACTGGGAAAATCTTACAGTATCGATTGAAGTATTGAATTGGTTGTCATGGATACAACAATCTCCCCTCCTAATATGGAACCACACATGTCACATGCTAAATCTTAAACTTGAAATCTTGATTGAATTATTGAAAAATACTAAACTTTTTCACCTTCGTCGCCAACTTTTATGAATTTAATGTGTATTGAAATGACAAAACGAGTGTAAGGGTTTGACAAGAAAAGCTATGTGGGAGAGGACATTTTATATTGAGTCGAAAAATGCAATTGAAAAATCTGGACAGACTGGACTGGGAAAATCTTACAGTATCGATTGAAGTATTGAATTGGTTGTCATGGATACAACAAACTATTTATTTCATGATAAAGTAATCTTCGTGAAAAGTATGATATATGGTACTTATACCTACTACAATTATTTATCATTTAGTTTTCAGTTCCGTGAATTATAGAAGTTAAAGGGTACCTACTCGTTTTAGGGAGGTACCTCACTGAGTGTGAAGCTCCACCTACAGCGAAAATTTTCTGAATAGGTATGACGAGTTTTTTACGTAGGTACGTGTAGGTGATGTCTAGGTACCCGAATAAAAGTTCTAAATAAAGAAGAAAAAACTATGATCAACCATTATGAAATTTCAAATTTGAAAGACATTATTTTAATGTCATTTTATTATTTTTAGTTACATGCATTTATTTATTTTTTTTTTTTATTTGGGTACCTAGGTAGTAGGTAGGTAGTAATTATTATTTTCATTGATTTATACTTTAATTACCACCTGATGGGATTGACCAATTTTAAAGAGACCAATAAATTAACTAACCAATCTATGTATACTTAATGTATGCAAATGAGCTATTATGAAAAAATGTGGGTGTTGGTGAAATGTCAAAATCACCATTCGTAGTGGAGATTTTAACTTTACCAATATAGGTATAGTGGAGATGCCAAAAATTCCAATTTTATGTTTTTTTATTTATTTACTCTTCTTTTCCTTTTATTTACATATTAGATATCAGCTATTATAGACTTTTTTTATTTTACTAGCAACCTATGTGCCCGAGTAGACACTAGTCTTGTACGCCGGATGTCCCGGCTTCAATTCCCGGCGGGGTCGATGTTTTTTAGCTACCATAATTATAGCAAATAATAAACTACATGATCATATTCTTCAATCCTGGGATTAATTGGCAGCTTTGTACTCCAACCGATGCGATGCGAAGGGTGTGGGGATGACGATTTTTTGAGCTCAGAATTTCAGGAGACCTCAAAACGTATACATACTTACCAGTCTTACCACCCATTTCCCTTAAAATGAAAATTTTAATCATAGTTAATGCTTTCTCATTACGTATAGGTACATAGCAGTAGGTATTAGGTAGCTTCCATGTGCATATTATGTCCTGATTTTCAAAAGTTTATCTTCAGAGAAACCGAATCTAATGAAGGTGAGAAATACCTGCCAAATCGGTTCGTGTAAAGATACACAGGCGTGCTTAATAGAACTTGGCCTGGCGCACTGCCGTGTACACAAATACATCTATAGGAGTTTTTTTTTACACCTTATAACTTATAACACTTTTATATTAGAATAAAATATACATACATTATGGGTACATAATAAATGTATAAACAGAGAGTATGAATATAACACATCGGTACCTACATCTTTTTATGGAACATATTTTATTTCCTTGTGAAATGAATATTTATGACCTTCCCCCATTTCCCTCTCCTACTTCCCCTCCCTCTGCGACCTGTCTTTTGATGACATTTTATATGAATAAACAAACATAAAAAAAAGAGTGTTGAATTTCTGAAATTATTTACATTTTTTTGCTCGACACAAAAGCTTTGCTAGGGGCTCAAGGGATCTCGGGTGAATATTACAATATGCTCTGATGTCAGCAGGACTGAGTGCTCATCTCACTTCTCAGTTTACGTTGGGATGAAAAAATGTCTCTGGTATATAATACAGATACCTACCTAACTACCTATACAGTTGGATAAAAATTGTAAAATAAATAAGAACACATATAGGTAGATAGAGATATTTCGTAATAGAAAGTAAAAGAAAAAAAATGTGATTGGGTAGGCTGATTGACGTGGGCAGTTTAAATTTCAAGGAAAAAAAAATATCCAAAAAGTACCGCTTACAATGGCTCGAACCTGTTTTTTTTTTCTTCGTACTTCGTCAGAGTTTGACGGTCGAGGCATGTTTTGAATTGCTCGCACTTTTTCAGGCGATTTGCTAATCTTGATATGTTCGATATTTATTACAACATTTTTTTTTTTTTTTTTTTTTTTTACAATTTATTAAATCTTCCAAATGGTGAAATCACAGGTTATTCTCAAAAATCTTTTCTGAGCGCGATTTTCTTCCGTTTTCTTTTCTCGTAACTTTTTTTCGCGACTATAATTCAGGAGCGCCGAAAAAGCGTCCTGCTCGACAAAAGTTCGGCGTATCAACTGTTGGATGCAACGTGTTTTACTCGCCTTCATCAGTCTCAGTCAAAAGTTTGCCTTTAAGTGAATCGATTCTGCTTGGGAGCACAATTTTTTTTCGTCCTTATGCGAAAATTCTCTCGTAAAATTTACATGCGCATTTTTTTTCTTTTTTTTAGGTACCTCCCAATACTATTTATTTACCTAACTATTTACCTAACATTATTTTGTATTGAATATAGGTAGATACCTCCATAATTTTCTTATAGTAAAATTAATAAATAATTCACTCACCCAGTTCGTATTACCTACCTACCTAATTTCTATACTCTAAACTCTTGGCAATCTTTTTTCAAATAATGAAATGGCCAAATTTCGTCAAAACTAGGTGGTGGTAGTAAAAGCATTCGAAAATAATTTTATCACGGAACAGACAGATTAAATTGATTCTTGTGGAATTAAAAGTCAGAGCTCCCTCCGTTCGTTCATAAATTTCCATTTTGTCATGAAGTTTGACCTTTGTGAATTTCGCATTCCGAAAGGTTCTCTATGAAATATGAAGCAAGGAAGATGAAGAATAAGAGGAGGAGGAAAGTAAGAAAAAAATAATGAGGAATACCTACACAATGGAAGAAAAATTCGTACAAAGGAATTCGAAAAAAAAAGGAATAATAAGAAAGAAGACAACGTCAAGTCTATTATCGAGAGAGAGATAGAGAAAGAGAGAGAAAGAAAGAGAGAGAGAAAGAAAGAGAGAGAGAAAGAGAGAGAGAGATTGTAAGAAAGAAAGAAAGAGAGAGCTTAGTCTTTCTCTTTCCATTCTTTCTTCTATGGAGAGTCAAAGAAGTATTTTAGGTGAGAAGAGCGAGAGAGAAAGAGAGAATGAGAGAAAGAGAGAGAGAGAGAGAGAGAGAGAGAGAGAGAGAATGAAAGAGAGAAAATTGGCTGTAATTGTATGAGAAAAATGAAGAAAGCAAAAAAAAGAAGCAAAGGAAAAAAAGGTGCAAAAAAATGGAATTGAAAGAAACGAGACCCACTGTTTGGGTGTGTAAAACTCTGGAGGTGAAATGAGAAGAAGAAGGAGAAGAAATGGGAGGAAATGATAGAGGAGAGAAGAAGAAGAAGAAGAAGAAGCATAAGAAGAAGAAGAAGAAGACGAAGAGACTCTTGGTTATTTGATTGTAAGTTGAAGCAGAAGAAGAAAAATACTGTTAGGGACGAAGAATACAGAGGATCAAGAGCAGAAGGAGAAGAACAAGAAAAAGAAGAAGAAGAAGAAGGAGAAAGAAGAAGAAGAGAGAGGTCTCTGGGTTGTTTGATTGTAAGTTTCACTTCTTTTGTCATTTGAATAATTAGGTAGGTACATAGGTATTCTTTAACCACGATCGAATAAACTACGGGCCAAAAAATTCCCGGAGGGACGGACCCAGCTTGTTTCAGCCCACCTAGTCAGCTTGGAGGGTAGTGTGTCAGCCTTGTAAGCGCTAGGCCGCGGGTTCGATTCCCGCCCGGGGCAGATTTTATCCTGATGGGATAATGTTCGTTCTCAGAACGGCTGGCTTTCTCCTATCCTGTCATCCTTCTCTCTTCGCTTTCGGGACGATAAGACAGCAGTGACAGTTCCCTCTATCAAACCACTGGGGGGGAAACCTTTTTGCAAGTTACCTATTAGCCTTCTTCGCCTTTTCCATAGTTCAGACGATTTCGGCGTTTTTCGTCAGCCTCTCACTCATAGAGAATTTTGTTATCTTTAATATTTGATACCGTGAACCTACTACCATCCGGATATGGAACGGAGATAGATGATGCATATAAACATTGCATGAAATGAACAACTAGGGACCATCATAAAACTGTATAATCGCGAGACTGGAACTTTACGATATGTTGTATGTTGTATTGCTACAATACGTTGTAGGTATTGCTACAATATTCTATGTTGTATTGTTGCAATATTATATGTTGTATTGTTGCAATATTATATGTTGTATTGCTACAATATTATATGTTGTATTGCTAGAATATTATAATAATTATGTTGTATTGCTAGAATATTATAATATGTTGTTTTGCTACGATATTATATGTTGTATTGTTGCAATTTTATATGTTGTATTGCTACAATATTATATGTTGTATTTTTGCAATATTATATGTTGTATTGTTGCAATACGAGCACATTTTGAAGTCCATAGAGAAAAAACATTATGTACCTATTTTTTTGATAAAATGTGCCAAAAACGTGCTCGGCTCTCTCTTTTCTCTCTCTCTCTCTCTCTCTCTCTCTCTCAGCATGCATTAGTATTTCTCCTTCTCCTCTCTTCTTTCTTTGTTTCTCTTCATCCCCTTTTGACTTTTCTTTCACTCCTTCCTTCTTCTCTTGTCCTTTCACCTCCTCCAGTCCTTCTTCTTCCTTTTCTCTTTTCTTCTTCTCCTCCTCCAGTCTTTCTTCTTCTTCTTCTTCTTCTTCTTCCTTTTCTCTTTTCTTCTTCTTCTCCTCCTCTTTCTTCATTATCATCGCTCTTTTTCTCTCTCTCTCTCCACTGCAGTCGAAGTGTGTATGAAAAATGATCTGTGTCTTTGTTAGACATTCTTTGTTTGACTTTTGGTACCTAATTCCTCTGTATGCATTGTGTACCTACCTTCCTACCTACCTGTTTGTATGTGTAGGCACCTAATGACACAAGGTGGAAAATATCACAACTTCGAAGTTCGAACAAAAGGCTAATGTCCAAGTACTTTTGAGCTGTAGAACTCTCTTTGAAAGAAAAGACCCCTGTGTGGTTCCTTGAGGCCCGAATTTCATTCGACATTGTGGCCGCAAAGTTTCAACAAAATCGGACAAAACCGTTAAGTTGGAAAAAATCTTTTCTTTCCGAGGAGAGAGTAAAAATAGGTATCGCCCCCAAGGCGAGGCGGTTGATATCAATCGGTGTCTGATAAAACTCATTTGACGAGGTTGAAGGGGGGAGAAACGTCAACACAAGACAAATATTTACTCAAGACTTTAACGTACTGGATGTTGCTTTTTCCACCAAATTATTTTTGGGCTTTTGAATTTTATTCGTTTTTTTTTTCTTTCTTCGAGAAAGAAAAGAAGAGAGATTGGGAAAAAATGATAAAAACAAAATATTGACTTAAGATATAGGGGATGTAGGTGGAGGGGGAGGGGGAATTATGAAATAATAATAATAATATTTCAGATAAGCTTTCGCAGTTTTGATAAGAGTTTACATTCTTTGTGTACCTACGTTTCTTTTTTCCTTTTTAGGTTTACTTGAGAAGAAGAAGAAGGAAGAAGAAGAAGAAGAAGAAGAGGAAGAAGAAGACAAAGAAAAAGGAAGAAGAAGAAGAAAAAGGAAGAACAAGAAAAAAAGAAGTAGGAATTGGAGGAAGAGAAAGAGAGAAAAGAGGAAAACAAATGGTGGCTTTAGTAAAGAAATGTGTCCCAGCAAAATTAAAGGGGAAAAATATTTGCCTAAAAAATTTCCTGCAAGGTTAACATTCTTGATAGAACCATCACCAGGCAACCTTCACAAAACATTACGCCTATTTAGTCGCTAGATAAGATCTCCTTATCTCTTAATGTTATCTAAGACCACAAGCGTCCAATGTAGCAGTTGTTTCATCGCTACGAAATAAAAACGGCGGTGAAACACTCATCTTTAAAAAAAAAAAAAAATCCCTGCTCTCACTAAGCTTTCACAGTTCGTTCGCATAGGAAAGAGGGTATTAACTCGAACAGCATGGAATTCAAGAACGGATAGCCCCTCTCTGGAAAGCCCGAAAAGACTCGTGAAACAACTTATACGTTAGACTCGTGTGGTCTGTGTCGTATAGTATGCCCAATTGCCCATCCCTTAGTATGTCCCTCATCAGATGGACGCTTTATTAATTGATTATTGTCCTAACGAGGCTGAGTGTACCCCGAATTCCAAGCACAGAGCCGAAAAAACTTCGACCCTACGTTAGACTCGTGTGGTCTGTGTCGTATAGTATGCCCAATTGCCCATCCCTTAGTATGTCCCTCATCAGATGGACGCTTTATTAATTAATTATTGTCCTAACGAGGCTGAGTGTACCCCGAATTCCAAGCACAGAGCCGAAAAAACTTCGACCCCGCCGACCCCGCATGGGCGACTCACCGGTTTCAAAAAAATTCTCAACCTAAAGCACACAGACTATACCTAGTTATGTACCTATGTATATAGACTATAATACCCTGCCGACCCCGCATGGGCGACTCACCGGTTTCAAAAAAATTCTCAACCTAAAGCACACAGACTATACCTAGTTATGTACCTATGTTTAAAGACTATAATACATATAGAGCAGAATAAAGAAAAGATATCTTCTTGTATCTGCTATACTCCGGGGTGATGGTCTCTAGCTCTAGCCATGTTAAATTGGCTCGCTCGTCCTGAACCGCAGTCAACCATCGTGAGGACTTGTGCTTAGTCTTTAAAAGCAGATACCATGTTAAATTGGCTGGCTCGTCCTGAACCGCAGTCAACCATTGTGAGGACTTGTACTTGGTCTTTTAAAAGCAGAGAGAACCCTTTGAGGAGCTGCCAGCTAGCTAGGCTGGTTAGGGTTAGCTGTTCTCCTCCCTGTTTATAGTCCCACAGCCAGACGCTAGTCTTCTCTCTGTTTAACGTCCCCTAGCCAGACACTATAATACATAGATGATAATATAGATATAATAGTAGCAAAGGTATTCAAATAGCGTGATGGAAGCTTTCTTTATTATTATTTCTATTAATTTTCTTCTTTTCCATTCCATCAAATGAGATTAAGGTGTGGCTCGACTTAGCCGTTCCCTTTGACAAATTACGAGCTATTCTTTTAATATGAAAATGATGTTGATGACATGAAAATTAATAGAGCTTCCTGTGGTGTAATGGTGCTATATTATTAATACTTGATCATGTTCATTAGTTTATATTGCGTGCTGCTATGTAGGCTAATAGCTTTATTTTACATCGGTGAGGGAGGAGGAAGGTTTCAGTGAAGACTCTTTTCAGCCCTTACTGGCGTTATTTAGTCTGTTCAGACACTATCGACCGACCGTAGTCACTTAGTGTACACGCTCCCTAGAAAACTCCTGCCTGTTATCCTGAATCCTTGCTCTGTTCAGGCAAATCCCAATGTCTACCTATCCCATGTAATACATTCTTCCACTGCGGGAAATGAAATTTAAATCTTTCAATAAACCCAAACCCATCGTGTCGAGAGCTGAGAGCACATATTGACAATTCTCACGGGGATTAATAATAATAATAATAATAATAATAATAATAATAATAATAATAATAATAATAATAATAATAATAATAATAATAATAATAATAATAATAAGTAATAATAATAAATGTGATCAATTAAACGAAAAATTAATACTTACATTTTATTGTATTTGATTAGAACTGCAACAGATACTTCATATTATGATACAATATTTATATTAACTTGTTTTTTTTTTAATTTATTTATTTGTTTTTCTCAGAAGTTGAATTATTTAATTGGTAACTAACAAATTATGCTCGACAGTAAAGTCCACTCTAGTTAACATTTTGATCATGATTACTGGAATCATAGTATATTTAATTATTTTTTATTTTATTTTACATTATTTTTACTCTCTTTTTCTATGGCCTTTCTGTTAGGTATTCGTAGGCTATATTTAAATATCACTTTGTTAAAATTTGTCTTTGTGATTCTTTCAATACATAGGTACTCCGTACGTATCGATGTTTTCAATAACAAACTTCTGAAGTTTTTCTAAAATACCTAGTCAGATATTGACTTCGGAAAAGGTCCTGTACTTATTTAAGTATTTTATTTCGTTTGAGGTGCTGAATTTTACTTAATTTATCCTATTTTCATTTTATTGTCATTTTTCTTTGCCAGCCGTTCCGAGAACGAACATTATCCCATCAGGATAAAATCCGCCCCGGGCGGGAATCGAACCCGCGGCCTAGCGCTTACGAGACGCACTACCAACTAAGCTAACTAGGCTGGCTACCTGGTTTTTGATCCCTTCACTAGATTCAAAAATTCCAAAGATCGATACACCGATCATTCCACGGATAAAAAGATAAAGAAACACCGATCAAAAGATAAAGAAACAGAAGTCCTATACAGGGTGTATAGGGCTTTTGGGACACACTGGAGTTTCTAACGAGAGAAATTCAGAAATTGAGCTGACTGCGTGGGTTTCAATCCAACAACATTCACAAATACAACCTTCGTAATACAGCATTCACACCTACAAACCTTCACACACTTCAGTCTTCTCACCAGGGCCGTTTTTAGGGTGTGGCATGTGTCCCCCTCCCTCTTGGGCTGTTTTTGCACCTAAAAAATTGTAAACTACATAATTACTGGTCTAGAATGGCGCAAAAATTTTTTTTTTTTTTTTTTTTTTTTTTTTTTTTTTCAAGAGGGAAAAATATCTAGGTACCTACATCAAAAACGAATCTTGTCATTATTGAGGCGAAATGGAGGTACCCTGTCATGTGATTCATTTGATGTTACTTACTTATCCGGGTCCAAATGAATTCAGCATGAGAATCTCCAGAATTCTGCTCGGTCGGACACGAAAAACGCGCATTTGAAGTGAAAGCAACATGTAGGTACTCGTACTTTAGAAGTTTGAGTTAGTGGTGTAAAACAAACAATAAGAGGAAATCGTTTCTGCGCATGTGTAGAAATGCGTTTTGGTCAACTTACCTACGTCACTACGTCTTACGTTTCAATTATGGTCACTTAAGTTAGCGGTGCAAAGGAACGCATTTGTAAGGAAGAAATACCTAAATGACACCACAGGATAGGAAATTCTGATAGTCACTTTAGCCGTGACAGCGATCATAAGTACAAATGTTCGTCACCACACACAGTACCGACAGAATTATTTCAGTATTTGCATTTTTTTTTTTTCTCTCTGAAGGATAAAGGATAAGCTTTAATCTAAATCTACCCAACACAGTGAATGTTTTACAAGCAGGAAATTCAATTCTTGTTGTGCTGTACATTTTGATCCCTGGACGATGATGTTCCTTGTTCAATTTGCAAGACAGCAGATAAGTCAGACTTTAAATTCTTGCCCCCCCCCCCCCTCTTGCTGAGATCCTGGGACCTGATTCACACCCACACTGTTCTTTTGCATTTACCCCTCGCACCTAACACGGAGAAAACAGGGGGAAAAATGACAATTTTCCATTTTCATTTTGCGAGAATTTGCACGAAAATAATTCCCCAAGACACACTCGCAGGAAAAAAGCATAACACCCAGGTTCAGGGATAATGTCACATTAAAATAAATAAATAAAAACGGGAAAGTACAGTAGAATGGATATTTCACTTAGGGTAGGAAGACCATCAGATTGGACGTTTGAGAGACAAAAGTTGACAGTAGAAATTTACGAGGATGTGGTTTTAGTGGAGATGCCAAAACCTGTTAAAAGAAAACTATTGGCAATAGGACATACACAAAGGGGCATACAGCCCTAAGGAATGGGTTATGTTTCTACGAATTGGCCATAGGAGATAAAAGAGTTCTACCTAGTCCTCCTTGTCCTTAACATATTCAACAATTTTATGATAGGTCAAAGGGATTTTCTTTTAAACCAATTTCTTTTTTAAAAATTTTTATATGTTTTTTTTTTTTTTTTTTTTTTTTTTTACTTTCATGAAAAATGGACACAAACAGGACTTTCAACAAATAGAAAAATTTACCTTATGCATAAGGAAATTCCTATATTACAGGGCTGTGTAACAGGGGGGCCGCCCCTAACTCAAGCTTCATTTTTAGTCCGTCCTTCCTTTATTATAACAATAGTAATAAAAAGGTATAAGGGACGGACTATTGTATTCGCTTCGGTGTCTGTCAGTCGGTCTGTCTGTCCCCGTAGAAGGACTTATCCAAACCTGGTCGACCTATATATCAAATTAAAGGTCTTTTTACCAGGATCACGAAAATGGTGGTGCAAAATTTGTCCAGAAAACTTGGTACATCCCCCTGTGTACATTACTGTTTGGACACCCCCCCCCTGTGGGGAAATGGAGTGATGTTACAGTGGAAGCGTATTTGAAAAGAGAGAATGTAATTTCCCCACAGTTAGGTGATGTAAAAATGGCGAAATGAAATAAAAAATCCGTAGTAGTATTGCAAAAAATAGTAATAATATAAGTAGGTTTTAATAACTGTAAGAGATACACACCAAAATGTCCAAAATAATAAAATGTTCCGATGAATTAAGAATGACCGAGAGAAAAAATCTGTGAAAATCTGAATTGCTGAATCTGAAATGTGTCCTGAAAACTGGCCAAAAAAAATATCACGAACTCGCGAGAATTCGCGACATTCCCGGCGGACATAAAAAACATGAGCATAAAAAAAACCGCCTAAATATGAAAAACCTAAATCCCCAACAAGTTGCTTTAAACCATTAAGTACAATCAAATAATACCTATCCAAAAACAATAATAACAATAAAAAATTAATCATCAAGTACCTATAAAACAATAATTCCAAAATCCGTACTTATAAAAAACAGCAATAATACCTACATCTTTTATAACAATCAAAAAATCTAAGGAAATCTGATAGTACAAAATTAATTTCCTAACATTGGACATGAAAAAGGAAAAAAAGTATACATAGAAAAAATGATAACAAGACGATCATTTTATCCATCTGAGTTTCAATAATGAAATTCAAAAGGATAAAGTAAAGACACAGGCCGAGTAATAATTTGACCATTAGAAATTCGTACATCAACATTACGAATTCGATTGTCTCTGCCAAGGTGAACTTTGGTGATCACTCCGTAAGGCCAAGTAGACCGAGTTTGTTTAGGTTGCTTAATCAACACAACGTCACCAACCTTTGGCTCTACAGACAATACTTTTCCCTGTCTAAAATGTACATTGTTTCGTTCACGTAAGGACATTAGATATTGACTATACCAGGCCGACCAAAAAATATTCAAGTATTTGTTGCCTTTTTTCCAAAGGGCTATGAGGTTTTTGAAGGTCACTGACCCAGGCAAAGTCACATTAGAAGGAAGACCTGCTGGCAGCAAACTATCCTTCTTTAAACAGAGAAAATGATTAGGTGTTATGATGAGGTCCTCGTTAGCATAATAACCTAAAGGTCGAGAATTTACAACATACTCAATCTCCACCATAAGAGTTTCAAGCTGTTTCCGGGAAAAAAAAAAAAAAAAAAAAAAAAGAACATGTCTCTTGTTAATCCTGAATTCCTGAGCCATCTACCTATCTTCTTCTTTTTCTTCGTCTTTTCCAGTGTTCAGACGGTTTCGTCAGCCTCTCAATCAGCTACTAGTTTATAATTGCTTTGGGCTGACAGTTTGGTTTTCAAATTTTTACGAATGGATGTTCTTCGCCCTCAACCTTTGCTAATTCTTTAAGCAAGGGAAATTTCAGGCTGGTATCCTCTCTGTATTAGTCCTCCAGCAAGACCTATTCCTGGGCCACCTATTACGAATGAAATATTCCCCGTTTTGTTTCATATCTTCCAAGGTAAGAGAAAACATTAGGAGGGTAATCCCTTGAGATATACATAGCTTACGATGGCCACTCCTGAATCTATACTATGTATATTTCTTATTACTTATTCATGGAATGTATTGATGGATATAATGTGCCAAGAATAAATCTGAAGATGTTTCGGACTCAACAACTTCGAGATGTACTGCTCTTGTAGTTAAGCACGTGAACAGCAGACACCAAACTGGAATAATAGAATCATTGTCTTTAGTGTATAGAGGTCCAAAATAGTCCACGCCACACACACTGAAAGGCAAATTCTTATTAAGTCTGTAATCGGGATAAAAAGAAAACTCAGGCGTTTCATAAGGACCATAACAATTACCTTTTCTACACGTAGGACATCTGTGTAGCACAGATTTGACTGTACTACGTCCATGAGGAATCCAATATTCCTTACGTAAATGAGCAAGCGTCTGGCTAGTGCCCATATGAAAACACTTACCGTGAGCATCATTTATTATGATCTTGGTAATGTGACTTTCTCGGGGAAGTAAAATCGGAAATAACAGGGCCGCGAGAACAAAGATAAGAAGGCCGCGATATAAATGATTATTCAGAGAAGGTTTTGACCGAATTTGTTTTGCTGACGCGCCTATTTCTTCGCTATTATAGGGAGTATCGACCTTTACGAATAAAGACGTACTAACAAAGGTTACATGATCAGTATTAGACGCTACAAGTACAGGTAATTGACCACTGAATACATACCCAAACACTGTATCGAGCAAAAATAAATTTTCCAACAATTGAATTCTACCACCCATCACGAATTGTGAATAATAATCATTTCCAATAAGAAGGTCGTAATCACACTCTACCCCAGTGGTAAAGCATTCGTCCGCGAGATCGTATGAACCAGCAACTCTTTTGATCGCGTCTATGTCGTATGCCCCTGATTTAGTATTACCTGCCACCTTTGGCGTTGCCGAAAGTTCCAAATCCCATGTACGTTTGTACTTATCAACCAGCGAAGCTTTGGTACCATGAACTTTCATTGATTTTGGCATACACTCACCGAAAGTATAGACGTTAATATTTTTACCCGCATCTGTCCGAAGACCTAACTGCAATACTGGTCAGAAGGACCTAACTGGGTTTGAACTGAAGACCTGGTTCCGTAAATGGTAACTGGTCGATGGCGCCGCAAGTCCCAGCAGAGCTGCTGTAGGAACAACGCTTGGGACAAATGAGAATTAAGTTCAATAATATAGAAATACTTCGCATTGCCTTGCAAGGAAAACCTGATTTGTTCTCGTTCCACGTCGTGTGAAGCACATATTGGTATTCGCGAATGTTGCGTTAGGACTGTACAGGTCGCGCTGAGTGGGTCGAAGTCGTAGAAAGATTATTATGGTACAAGAAAACGCTGATACACAAATAAGATTCCAATTCTAGAGGGCATGCAACAGAAAGATGTATGATACCCGCGGTCTATGTCCTCCTAAGACTAACACACATACACGATAAGGGATTTCTAACCCGGTCTTTCGACAAGATTTCTCCTTATTACTGAGAGATCCAAATATGCTGAGGATACTAAGACGGTGGTGGTTTTTCCCACGAATGTTAGATGTAATTGAAAATATTCTGTTCCTTACTTTGACATTCGCCTGTAAGAAAATAAGTTCTTTACGTCAAGTCAAATGTAACCAGCTATCTTTACCCTTTCTTTCGATTCTTGTCATTGATGTTGAGAATATTTCGTGCAAGCCTTTCCAGTGTGGACTACCGGTCACTAAAGAGATACACATGTATCTGAGGAATGAAAGAGTACAGAATTAATTCAGGAA
>NW_007378935.1:7382-13863 GCF_000475195.1 Diaphorina citri | reverse complement strand
CCCCTAGAGCATAAAAGGAATATCGCTGCCAAATTGCAGCTTGCTAGGTGTGGTGGTTCTCGAGATAGGGCGATCAGTGTGTGAAATGTGAATGAGTTCTCGTTCTTATAATATAAGATTTACTAGCTGAATTCCGTCGCTTCGCTCCGGAATCCCGCTAGTTCATCCCGAGGCATGGCCAAGCTTGTGGAAAAGGCATGGCCGAACTTGTATTTTTATCAAACTAAAAACATAAACGAAACTCAATATTAGGCGAGCGAGGAAAAGTTTTCTCTCCCTCAGTCTCTGCACTCTGTGTATTTCTTATGGTGATTTTAGCGATCAAAAATTGATCATATCTCAGGATCGGTTTAGATTTTCGCAAAATCCTTTCTTATTGCACACCTAGACCATAAAAGGAATATTCCTACCAAATTTCAGCTTTCTAGGTGTTGTGGTTCAGGGGATAGAGCGATCAGTGTGTGAAATGTGAATGAGTGAATGGATCTCGTTCTTATAATATAAGATTTATTATGGGACTGGTTGCTCCTCTCCCAGGAGAGTATGCAATTAACACTGCGACCTCTGTAGATCTATTGTGACCAGTATTTTTTCCCCTGCCCAAGCTGCTATACCCTGGCCTTGATTTATTTATTACTAGCTGAATTCCGTCGCTTCGCTCCGGAATCCCGCTAGTTCATCCCGAGGCATGGCCAAACTTGTGGAAAAGCTTTCTATTATTTCTTTAATAATAATAATAAACTTTATTTTTCAATAAGACAGAACATAATATTTACAAAGAAAGAGAAGAGGGAGGGGGAAAAATGGATTTAAGACAACATTTTATGTTAAAATAGAAAAAAAAATCCTTTTTTTTTCCACTTTCTTTAACAGAATGAATGTCCTGTCTATTTTTTGTTGAGATGTACCCTTATTCATAGAATACATACAAAAGTATGTACCTATTCCGTGCTAAATGGGGACTACAGATGTATCATTTCCAGTGGTAGATTCGACACACTTCACTTTTCAGCAGAAGAAGAAAGTAAAATATAACCATTTTAAAAAATAAGTGTTGAACTGTTTTAAAAATATAACTGTGGTTTAATCTGCTCGATGGTTATGGATATACTAGTGTAACACGACTTACTAGTGGAAAAACTTCTCACTAGAGTCACTAAAAAGTCACTAGCTATAGAATTTCTTTCTCACTGTTAAGGGGGTCTAGGTGGTGTTTGTAACCCATCTATCATTCAGGAGAAAGTGTCAAAACTTTGCTATCAGTGTTGATATACCATATATATATCAGTGTTGATATACCGTGCGCCTAGATACCATATATATCGTTAACAAAAGGCATCTCCTCTACAACATTTCTATGCAATTTCTTCACTTCTACAGGGTGGTCGGAATTTTTTTTTTTAACTCAAACCATAGATCCAGAAGGTATATGAACAAGTGGCGTAGCGTGGTCTAGAGTCAAGTGTAAGGCGTGTAGGGCACTAATTTCCATCACCATGCACATAAGTTATGCACATGCTTCTTCATAAATATTTAAAGTCAATATTTAAGGGTATTTGAGTAAAGTATGGCCGCCATACAAGCCCTACATGGACGCTACGCCACTGATTGAACATACCTTTGTCCTAAAATGCTTCCTAACCGAGATATTGAGCAAAAAGGGCAAATGTTCTACTTTTTCAAATTTTCTTACCAACTATACCTACTCACCTTTCATTTAGGAGGTTAGAATGAAAATAAAATAGTCGGAGGCCTTGCATCCGATAATGAAACCAAGATATTGGAACAAGTTCTCTTGTAGGAATACCGTTGATCTTTGAGTCAAAGCCTGTGTAGCAGCCCTGCATATTGTACAACTCTGGTGTAGTGAATTTCGAGCATTCTGGCTTGAATACCTAACATTGAAGGTCAAACTTTCTTGACTTGGCGGGGCGGAGCGCTACCGCGCTTCTTAATCTGCATAGCCAAAGCTCCACAGGCACGGATTTATGATAACGGTTAGGAAGCATTTGATCGATATCTCGGTTAGGAAGCATTTGAGGGCACATGTTCATAGAGTAAAAAAGTCTTGTATTGACCTCCTGGATCTATGGTTTGAATATTAAGAAAAAAATTCCGACCACCCTGTATAGTCTTACACCGAGGAGAAAGTACATACGGGGTGGTTTGGTAGCTGTGTTCCCTACAGGGTGAACCATGAGTGAAAAGTTGAAGGAATTCTTATGAAATCAATGCTGTGTAGATCGCTTCGGTTAATGTTCGAGCTGCCAGTCTAGTGAGTCTAGTTAGCTGTTAGATTGGGAGGGTACCGGTTCTGCCTTGTAAGCATCAGGTTCGAGTCCTGCCCCGAGGCGAAATTTATTAACAGATACTTGCCTAAGGTTAATTATTGGAACGTCGTCCTTCTCTCTTCGTTTTCGGGATGATAAGACTTTAGCAGCTATACCTACAGTTAAGTCCTCTTGAAAAAATAATAATAACTTGGACCTAAAACATGACCAATTCTGCAAGAGGGCCACTGAAGTGCTCTCCAAACCTAGATTTTACTTCTGATAATTGATTTTCTGATCATTGTAGAGAGAAAAGCGACCTGCAAATTCAACAAAAGGAAGGAAAACTCTTCTGATGGAAATGATAATGATGATGACAAAGGAATCAAGTGCCCTTGAGAAGCGTATTGTCGAAGAAGAAAAAATTGTTGAACCATTCACAGAGAAAGAAAACCGCACAATGGTAGATATACAGGGTGTTTCTAAAGTTTTGCGACTTCAAGCGTCAAGGCCGGATGTATTTTCCTGGAGACGGAAGAATATTTGCCTTTGAGTTTGACGTTTTTCTTGGGCTTCCAGGGTCTGTCACACGCGGAAATGAACCATTGAAAATTTTTCGACGTTTTTTTTTTTTTTTTTTTTTTTTCTCTCTCATTTCAGAGGAAGATATTTCTGGATTCCTACAGTAAAGGAAGTAAAAAATATTACCTAAATTAGTGAAAGGAAGACACTCTCAAAGTTCATCGCAAGACTTTTGAAACACGCTATCCTATATGGCGTGTTTTTCTATTGTCTTTGCTCCCCCCCCCTCTTCCTGAAAGAGGAAGAGTACAGATAGAGAGCGGAGGAGTGAAAATATTATCATTTTAAAAGTTAAAACTTTCAAGTCCGTTTGAACCTTAAGCAGATTTTCGTCTTCCTACAAAAAAACTCTTTTCTCGAGAAACAGCAAAGTTTTCGGAAGAGACAAAAGATTTTCTCATCCCACGGAGATTTCTGATCTTCTTGAGAAAAAGATATGGAAAGAAAGAGATAGGGATGAGAGAGGGAGGGAGAGAGAGAGTAGAGAGAGGGAGAGAGAGAGAGAAAGTAGAGAGAGAGAGAGGAGAGAAAGTAGAGAGAGGGAGAGAGAGAGAGAAAGTAGAGAGAGAGGGGGAGAGGGAGAGAGAGTTGACATAATTTTTCATAATAATATCTGCAACGACCGCTATATACCTACCATGTTCTTGGGTTCCTGCTATTTTTACTAATGGTTCAGTGAAACCCTTTCTCTTTCTCTGAAAGCTACAGAAATCCCAACTCAGTTTCAATAAGAAAATAACAAAATCGACTTCAATAATACAAGAACGAAATAAATAGAAAAGAATAACGATGAAATCAATTGATAACATTCTCTCGAAGAAGGAAATTAAACGCCGCGTTAGAAAGCATGTAGCGTAGAAAGTTGGAAAGTGGAATATTGAGAAAAAAGAATGGGAACTTATATCCGAAATACCGGATGGTTGTGGTGACACAAAACCGCACCGACACAGCGCCGACATACGGCCGAGTGTTGAACGTGCTACGACGAGAAAGAAACACAAGGCATTTGAACGTATCGGGACACACATCACCACACCGCGCCAACACCGTCGTGGTGCGGTGATTTGTGTCCTTCGATCTAAAGGAATATTTGGAGCACATCATAAAATTGTCACGAATATTTATGTGAAAACAAGGTCAACAACAAGAATCACCATTTATTTTCCTTTAGTTACCATTTTCCTGTGCCATCCTGTATGCACACAAAAGGAAACTACATTGAATACATTGATATGGTGTATTGTACGGCAAGTAATGGAAAAATTACCATTTAGTTTCCTCTAGTTACAATATTTTCCTGTGCCATCCTGTATGCACACAAAAGGAAACTACATTGAATACATTGATATGGTGTATTGTACGGCAAGTAATGGAAAAATCTAAGTAGGGAGCGATTACAAACGAATCAACAATACAAAAGCGCCAAGTCTCACGATGATAAGGAAAGCAATGAAAATGTTGTGCATTATAAAACTGGTGTTACAAAATGTTATCTAGAATCCTATATAAATAAAATTGTAGATTTGTCTGTACATTGCTTAGAATCGTGAAATTTTTAGTTATTCTTACTCCTTATGCATCCACGATTCCAAAAATCACATTAGACAAAATTTCTGTCTGTCTTATCTGTCTGTCTGTCTGTCTGTCTGGTCTGTCTGTCTGTCTGTCTGTCTGTATGTATGTGTGTGGTATGTCTGTCTGTTTACGCTAAATAGACCTTTGGTTGTCCTCTTTTCACCGAGAAACGGCTCGACCGATTTTGATGAAATTTTTTGTGGCGTTGTTAAGAAAAGTACGTCCGGGTGACATAGGCTACATTTTCTTTTTGATAACTTTTCACATTCCATACCTGATTCAAAATGGCCGGCGGTTCAAAAACGTGAAGAGAAAAATGGCCTAATAGACCGGTCTTTGTCCTCTTTTCACGAGAAACGGCTCGACCGATTTTGGATGAAATTTTTTGTGGTTTGATTAAGAAAAGTACTGCCGGGTGACATAGGCTACTTGAAATTTTCACATTCCATCCTGATTCAAATGCGGCGGTTCAAAACGTGAAAACGTGAAGAAAATGGCCTAATAGACCCGTTTTGTCCTTTTTTCACCGAGAAAACGGCTCACACCGATTTTGATGAAATTTTTTGTGGTTGTTAAGAAGAGTGCTCGGCGGTGCACATAGGCTACTTAAAATTATCACATTTCATCCTGCTCCAACAAATGGCGTCAAAAATGGCGGCGTTCAAGAAGTTATGCCTATTATGCTGCTCCTGTGGGACATGTCAGGGAGCGCAGGTATCGGTGACCGTGTGTGTGTGCTGTGTGGTGTGGTGGGTGTGTGTGTGTGAATGGATGTGTGTGGTGTGTGTCCAGTTTGTCGCTTAGCATCAGCGCATACGCTGATTTAATGATGCGATTGTTAGTCTCCGCAGTCTGATTTTAATGCTAAATCCAGGTAAATGCTCGCGCATACGCTGATTAGAATCTCGTCCGTCGATAGTCGCTACGCTCGGCGAACCAGCTATTAATAAATTCTGATGAGAAAAATAAATATAATAAATAATAATGCTTTACAAATATAATTTCACATGATATTTTTATATTAGGTACAAAACTAAGATGTGTATGAAAGGCAGTTTGTTAGATGTGTGTGTAACAAAAATATATATAAACCAAATAGTGATGGATTGTTATTCGTACATTTTATTTGGTGAAAAAAGAGAGCTATATAATTAGTAAGACCAAAATAATACTTGTAAAACTTTCTGGTTGATAACTTAAGTAGATGAAAAAAAGTGACTCTTGACTTTAGTTTACAAATTCAACTGATATTTTACTTTACGCGGTATTTCGGTTACCCCGAATTAATTCTCTCAAATATATTTAATTCAACTTAATTAAAATCATTGTGATAATGGTGTGTAATCGATGTCGCTCGTCGCTGAGATAGCGGCGTGTGGTTAGATAACTCGCACGGTCGCTGTGCTGAGCTCCCCGGCATCGGTGTTCGCTACCGAGTTGCGTATACGTCTCTCGCGCTCTCCCGGAGCTTCGCGGGTGTGCGCATGGGTCGCCTTTGCGCTCCCTTGTTACGGTCGCGCTGCGCGCCCCGGGCTCTCGCTGTGATGGTGGCGCATGGTCGCGCTTGCCTCCCTGTTATCGCTGCGCAGTCTGTCGTCGTGCCGGCTCGCGGGGATCTGTCGCGGTGGTGAGCATGAGTCGCGCTTCGCGCTCCTTGGTCTTCTCCCGAAATTAAATATCGTCCCGATTTTATAGAAACGTAGTTACACAATCGGCTGTGTTTAAGGTAGAATATATTAAATTTGTAAAACAAAAAAGTCAAGAGTTTTCTATTATATAGTTAAAAAGCAACATTCTACTTCCACATATATTGCAGAAAAATGGGAATGTATGTGTGAAGTTAAGTATTAAGTGGGTTTATATGTAGCTGGTAGTTGTGAGTGTGTAATATGAAGTGTAGTGTGTGTGCCGAAATGCTGTAGAATTGTGTGTGTTAGTCATTGTGTTGATATCACTAAGGTGATGTAAGTGTGATGTCGTTAGTTGAAAGTGTAAATAAATAAATAATAAAAAAAAACACTCATATTGGAATTACCAAAACTTTAACCATCCAC
>NW_007378935.1:0-7080 GCF_000475195.1 Diaphorina citri | reverse complement strand
ACACAAATAACGTTATCAATTTGAATTTAACTCAAATTCAAGACTAAACCGGGGGCTATGTATGTTTTAGTCTATCCATTGTAACTACTTTGACTTTCTTTCTTTTGCTTCAAGTAATCTTTAAAGTTATTAAGATAATGAAAGGTAACTTTAAGCTAAGCCACGAGACAATAAGTAGTTTGAGAGATCTCTGAACATGTTTTCAAACGACAACATGGGGGCGGGGGCGACCATTTTTGAGAGGTGACGACAGGAAAGTAAATCCTTTTTAATCAAAGGTACATACTTACTCTTATAAGGTACCGACTGACTGCCTTGTCCCACACTATAATACCCCACTGGGTCCTGTCCGGACTCAACGTCTTGAAGCATCAAACGTAAAGCATATGAAGCGTTTTCAATACAAAGTAGGGTCACCTCCTGAAAGTATGACGTAGCAAACTCTTCAGCTGATCATCATCAGATGCCAAACACGCCATTTTTACGCGAACACGGTCGGATCAATCGAATCAACCATCACGCAGACGGAATCATTCGCGATCCGGCGCCCAAGCCTAAGGCGGGCCCCGCCTTAAAATAGGACTGTACCCTATTACAAGCAAGAGCCGTGCGACCGAAAGAGATAGGACAGAAGGAAGAGAGAAGCAAAAGCCCCTTGCTATTCCTGGTATCGTCAATAATGTCAAGGAGAACACGTTGGAGAATTTTTTTTTTTTTTTGTTTTACGCGAACAAAGTATGAGCAAGCTCTATAAGTTGAAAATTTGTTGTCCGCCCTCGGTCAGCATTTGGGTCACGAGGATATAAGTGATGTAGAATCGTGGCCGGGACAGAATAAAGACAAAGGGGATGCAATTCAGGGCACCGTAAGATAACAAAAAGTCTAAAAAGCTTAAATGTTTTAAATAAAAGTTAAAAAAAGAGGGAAGCTTAGAGTGGGCCCGTTCTCACCAGCATTATTAACGTTGGTGTTTTAAAAACCAAGTTAGCCTCGTGCCCCTTCTTTTCGAGAGCAAATGACGACCATAAGTTACAGTTCCCACTCACTCAGTCAGTCAGTTCCTGATGGTGGATTTCACCAATATTTTTTCAGTCCTTAGAAGACCTGTTAAGCTAACAGTCTGTTAAGTTCCATCTGATTTGCATAGGCTTAACAGGACCGTTAAGCTAATTGGCTGTTAGGGGCTGAAAAGAAGGTTGGTGAAATCCACCATGAGAGAGAGGTTGATTTAAAATTTTTCAACCAAATGAGATTGATCGAGAGTTAATCGAGTTTAAACGCTGATCCACAATCATAATTCATAAACAAAGTATTACCTATACTTAACTCGTTCGTATCTGAGCTGAGCGCAATCCAAGTTCCAGTAAGCACGCCTAATACCTATATATGTAGATGACAACAAGCGGGGACCGTCCCTCCGGGAATTTTTCGATCTTGGTTAAAGAAAATCAGTATTTATGTACCTACCTATTTTGTTTAATATTCAGTTTGTTATTATTCTTGATTTGATGATTTTTTTTTTTCATTTATTTTACTTTCATGTAATGATTTAAAATCAAGACTAGAGCCCGTTCTCCCTTGATTCTCAATATAATGTTTAAGTCACCCATCCATTTATTGGCCTTCCTCGGCGTAGCTTAACATAGGTAACGCTAAAACCGTTCCTAAATTAACGACTGAAGTGTTATCTAAAACTTTCTCGCTTTGAGTTTATAGGTCGTCGCGACAAATTTCAAGATCAGAGCTCATTTTGTGTGAGAAAGTGTGAAAAAAATCCCCCAAAAACCAGTTTTTTGGTTTTATGGTTCTCTGGACAAAATTTGCACCACCACTTTCATGTTCCTGGTAAAAAGACCTTTAATTTGATATATAGGTCGACCAGGATTGGATAAGTCCTTCTATGGGGACAGACAGACAGACGACACCGAAGCGAATACAATAGTCCGTCCACTATACCTTTTATTATTACTATTGTAATTTAATAAAGGAAGGACGGACTAAAAATTGCTGTAGAAACTTAGATGGCAGAAAATAATAGAAAATGAAAACAAACGTACCTTCACAAAGAACAAACATTGTTTATCACTACATAAAACTACCAACCTAACTTTGGAGAAGTTATTATCAAAGGAATGTTAGCAGGTTAGTACCCACTACATATCGCAGTGCTAGTGGAATAGTGACACATCTCGAAAAATGTGATTTTTCGGGAGAGCAAACCAACTCCTGAACGGATAAGTTTCGTTCTCGAAACGGCTGGTTTTCTCCTATCGTGTCTTTCTCCCTTCGCGAGACGATAAGACCTTAACAGTTCCCTCTATCAAAAAAAAAAAAAAAAAATGGGTTTTCCCCCCTCCGCGGGACGATAAGACCTTAACAGTTCCCCCTATCAAAAAAAAAAAAAAAAAAATCGATCTTTTGAGTTTTGTCCGGGGGCCGGGCATATTTTTTTGAAACCTAGGAATGAGCGGAAAACGAGTTTTTCGAAATTATGACTTGTATCACTTGTCCCCTGGTACTGTAATCTTTGCACACAATCTAACTTTATGAAAGGGGAATATTGCAGCGTACTCTACATCATCGCATAAACATTATCACAATGTTAAACATACTTTATCATGGAATCTAAAAAAAAAAAAAAATGTTGACGGTATTTGCGGTTCAGAGAAAAAAAATCTGTTTTTTTTTTCCGTTCCGAAAGCTTTATTATTAGCTTTTATATTAATTAAAATCGTCCTTCTGGCCACATGTTTGTGAAGTTAGCATGTTGGAAAGCCTTTACCCTAATTGGTATCTACAAGCAAAAGCATACCTTTTTTTTCAAGAATGAAAAGTCGGTAGGTAGGTAGGTACATAATGTTGTGTACATCTATCTAGCTTGTTGCTTTTTCTCTCCCTCCCTCCCTCCCTCTCTCTCTCTCTCTCTCTCTCTCTCTCTCTCTCTCTCTCTCTCTCGCATCTCTCTCTCTCTCTTCTCTCAGTCCACTTCCTCTCCTGTTCCTTCTCTCTACTTCGAATCTACTCTCTTCTCTGTAAATATTTATTAATTAAGAAAAATAATAGAACAGATGAGAGCGAGAGGAGCCAGAGAGAGAGAGGAGAGAGAGGACAGTGGCGGAGAGCATAATAACTAGGCTATGTTCAAGTTATTGTAGAGGAAAAAAGAGATGTGTTTCTGACAAGAGAGACGGAGAGATGTAGGATAGAGAAAGACATGGATGAGGAGAGAGAGAGTGTAGGATAGAGAAAGACATAGGTAAATAGAGAGACAGAGGATAATGGAGACAAATATGAATAATCATACTGGGTTAGAATAAAAATACTTTTTTCGCACCTAAAGAAATATACTACTCTTAGATAATGTTTAGTGGTTACATCTCGTAAATCAAGGAGATAGCGTGGGAGTGTTGGGTTAACCCTGTCCCGGCGGCCATGTTTTAAAATTCCATCACTCCTAATTCAATTACCTCCTGTTGAACCAATGATCCCGGATTACGAATATCTAGATCTCGACCGCAGTGCACTAATAAAAATTAGATAAAACTACAAATTAATATATTATATCAACCTCCGCGATAAATACTTCTAAGTAGGTATCTCAACTCTACTCGCCAACCTCAACAGAATACAGAAGAATACAGAATGAATGCGCCAGAGCTTCTCGCTCTCTACCAAACACACGATATGGCGTCATACTGCCATTCAGACATCCAGGATTTTATTGAAGGGGGGGGGAGATGTGAGCTCCAAATTTTCAGAGTCCAGCCCATAGTAAAGGAGTGAAAATAAAGGTCAAGGGGGGGGGGAGGAGGGCCTGGGGCCCCTAAAAGCGGCCCTGTCTACTACGTAAGATAGGCATTGGTTGATTTCTGTTCTCATAAACTCGGAATGAATGCTCGTCATTCAATTCATTATCAAGATCAGTCAGTGTCTATTTTGTTCTGAGCCAGAGTGTTTCGTTCACAATTACTATAACCTGTTGTTTATTTTCCTGTGTTGTTTCTTTTATTTATAGTCAGTGTTGATTACTTCGGCTTTTTACTGCAGGTGCGCAGGTAGGTACCTATCTAGATATCTTCCTCCCTCAACTCATTTCTCTCCCTACGCTCATGATCCCAGATGGGGACAGAATTACGGTTGACGTAATTTTGATTTTAACCTCGCTTATACAACCTCGCTTATACAGCTATTGGGTTTTTTTCCAACAGGTTTGATAGAGGAAAATGTAACTACTGGGCTCTTATCGTCCCGAGATCGACGAGAGGAGAAGGACAGGATAGGAGAAAGTTAGCCGTTCCAAGAGCGAACCTTATCTGTTACGATAAAGTCCGAACCGGGGTAGGGAATTGAAACCGCGAGTAAGCAGGCGCGCTATCCTCCAAACTCCAAGCTAACTAGGCTGCTATCTTTAATTACCTACCTACTTAGATATAACCTAATCCATTCACCTTATCAGTAGAAGGTAGAAGTGTAGGTCGTCCGTAAAAGATCAGAAATTTTGTCATCATGAGCAGATCGAATCGGTAAGTTTTTAGTTGATTCCCTTTAAGGAAGGCTGAGTTATTATTATTATTATTATTATTATTATTATTATTATTATTATTATTATTATTAATTATTAGCATCATTATTATTAATATTTTACGCTATAGGTATTTGGACAGGCATGGTTGGGGAGATTTTCAATCTACCTACATACCTATGTACATACCGCATACGGAACCTAACATCAGGTACCCTAGTTTGAACTTATTTATTTATTTTTTTAATCAGTCTAGTTAGCTTGGAGGGTAGCGCACCTGCCTTGTAAGCTCCAGGTCGCGCGTTCAATTCCCGCTCGGGGCGAATTTTACCCATTCTAAACCGAGAAGGTTCATCTTCGGAATAGCTGATTTTCTTCTAGTCTGTCCTTCTCGGAACAATAAGACCTCCGTTCTTACTAGCTAACAGCTAACTCTATCCTTTGAAAAAAGCTCAACGTCACTGAATAGATCAGTTGCGCTTACTTGGGTGATGTTTCAAAGTCATAGAGCAGGAAAAATGAGGACCAACGGAATAATTTTTCTTTTTCTTCTACGACTTCTAGATACCGAGATAAATCGATTTAAAAAATACCGGTAAATCGTAAAGTTTGACGTTACGGCATACGCTCCCGTAGGCAATGACGTCATAATTCATGACTCCCGCTTCGTTTGTTTGAGCGCAAGCGTTTCTGCGCAGTTTGACGTGAAATCTGACGTCACATCTCTTTGAACTTTTTCATTAGAACGGCAATTAAAAATTGAATTTTCGACCTTCTAAAGTTATTTTTTCGGAGTTTCGACCTCAGATTTGGATTTTTCACTACGTTTTACGTAGGAATTGACCATTTATTAGTAATTTTTACCCATTTGCAACTCCTCCATTACTGCTATGGTCCTTAGTGACGAGTAAAATAATTATAAAATTGTTAATTTAAGTTTAACTATTGCAATAAACACACTGATGGTGGATTTCACCAATATTTTTTCAGTCCTTAGAAGACCTGTTAAGCTAACAGTCTGTTAAGTTCCATCTGATTTGCATAGGCTTAACAGGACCGTTAAGCTAATTGGCTGTTAGGGGCTGAAAAGAAGGTTGGTGAAATCCACCATGAGAGAGAGGTTGATTTAAAATTTTTCAACCAAATGAGATTGATCGAGAGTTAATCGAGTTTAAACGCTGATCCACAATCATAATTCATAAACAAAGTATTACCTATACTTAACTCGTTCGTATCTGAGCTGAGCGCAATCCAAGTTCCAGTAAGCACGCCTAATACCTATATATGTAGATGACAACAAGCGGGGACCGTCCCTCCGGGAATTTTTCGATCTTGGTTAAAGAAAATCAGTATTTATGTACCTACCTATTTTGTTTAATATTCAGTTTGTTATTATTCTTGATTTGATGATTTTTTTTTTTCATTTATTTTACTTTCATGTAATGATTTAAAATCAAGACTAGAGCCCGTTCTCCCTTGATTCTCAATATAATGTTTAAGTCACCCATCCATTTATTGGCCTTCCTCGGCGTAGCTTAACATAGGTAACGCTAAAACCGTTCCTAAATTAACGACTGAAGTGTTATCTAAAACTTTCTCGCTTTGAGTTTATAGGTCGTCGCGACAAATTTCAAGATCAGAGCTCATTTTGTGTGAGAAAGTGTGAAAAAAATCCCCCAAAAACCAGTTTTTTGGTTTTATGGTTCTATTGTGTGTTACAATCTCTCTGTGCTGGTAAGACTTATTGTGTGTTACAAGCTCTCTGTGCTGGTAAGACTTATTGTGACAAGCTCTCTGTGCTGGTAAGACTCAGCCTGGATCCATACAGTAACTAGCTGAATTCCGGAGCGAAGCGACGGATCAGGATCTACGTATGAATACATAGGACGATATGGGTACACAAAATAAAATCTGAAAATGTATTCAATCACTGTTGAGTATTATAAGTAGGAAATTGTAGAACGACATCGGGTCGTATTATGTCACGACTATACCCACATAACCAAAGTGGGATTCTATCCGGCTAGAACTCAGATGGAATCGGGATAGAAGCAAGCCGAATCGGATTCTATCCGGGTAGAATCGGTATGGAGTATTATAAGTAGGAAATTGTAGAACGACATCGGGTCGTATTATGTCACGACTATACCCACATAACCAAAGTGGGATTCTATCCGGGTAGAATCGGTATAAATGTCCTCCCGTAACGCGTAACCCATATAGAATCCGGTTTCTAGCCACGTAGAATCCTGATTCTAGCCACGTAGAATTTCTATTCAAAGCCTTTAATGTTGTTATCTCAGATAACCAGAATGGTGTACTCATGATAATCGCCAACTACACTGGAGATGTGCTCAACTTTGGCATTGCTTGTGAGAAGGTCAAAGCTCAAGGTCATGCGATTGAGATGGTTACAGTGGGTGAGGATTGTGCCTTGTTAAACACAGGCAGAATCTCATTGGCAGGCCGCAGAGGCATGTGCGGAATTGTATTTGTCATCAAGGTGAGTATGTTAAAGGTTTTTTTTTTTTTTTTTTTTTTTTTTTTTTTTTTTTTTA
>NW_007378934.1:62203-76158 GCF_000475195.1 Diaphorina citri | reverse complement strand
GAATCTACCTTTCAAAAACTTCCTAGAAGAAGAAAAACGCCGCAAACACCATTCCAATTTACATTTTCCTGTGGTTAAGTTAGCAGGGAGATAAACAAGACGACCAATAACTATTTACAGTGTAGTCCTAAATAATAAGGACCGCGACACTCAAAGGATCTATAAAGAAACCCAAACCCCAATCTTCTAACAACACGCTATGTCGGGCAATTTAATAACACAAGAGTCAATACTCACTTTTTTTCTGAATTTAACCCCTTTCTTGTGCTACTTGATCTATCTCATCGTCGCTTCATTCTTCGTCTATCAGCTGTACGAATATGATAAGGGCAAAGCCATAACCAGAGGATGGCGTGTCCCGGATTCCTGTCTCCTCATAGGCACCATGGTCTCGCCCATTGGGGCATATTATGGCATGACGTTAAATCGACACAAGGTGCGGAAGCAGAAATTCTGGACCACCTTGTTCTTCTCGATTTTGCTCCATCTGTATGTGTTGTACGCAATAATAATGGCTGTTTTTGAAAGTTTCAAAAAAATAATATACGGATGATCTTGGGACGAGCTTAATTTTAAGGGAAGCCACTCACCTATCAGGTAGAAACTTGGAACGTCTTATTTCGTCTTGGGAACGTCAAACGTCTTCCTTTCCTCTTCTTTTCGTCTTCATAATTTCAAAATCTCCCACATAACTACAACCAAAGAGAAAACGTCGTAAGGACGTGTTTACACGTAGGCTATCGCGACATTGGCTGTTCACCAATGATGATGACCATATAAAATTGCCAGATTATATGTTGTTCTGAATATTGTGTCATCCTAACATACATAAGTGTGGATTTCATTTTTTTTTTTCTCTCTCTCTTCTTCTTCTTCTTTCACAGAGGAAATTTTCAAAATGAATTTTAGGCTCCAGGAGTCATACAGAAGCTCCATAGACCTTCTTTTGAGACCCAGTATGAACGGGAAAAGGTGAACAAAAAGTAGAGGTAAAGAGATACTTGGTAGGTATAGTGCCTACAACAGATACAGAGAAACAGATAAGCAGAAGGCGGGTTACTTACACTTTGGCTGAATCTTTGATTTAAGGAGTCATACAGAAGCTCCATAGACCTTCTTTTGAGACCCAGTATGAACGGGAAAAGGTGAACAAAAAGTAGAGGTAAAGAGATACTCGGTAGGTATAGTGCCTATGCCTACAACAGATACAGAGAAACAGATAAGCAGAAGGCGGGTTACTTACACTTTGGCTGAATCTTTGATTTTTAAAGTCAAACGCTGGTAATTTGCTCCTGGTTTACTTTACTTTCATTTCATTAAATCACGGTTATGCCTGAGATATCATTTTCATTTTAAATGTGGATTGAGCCAAGATGGTCTTTCATTTCAGCTTTCAGGATCCTTGTGTTCTAGAGTCCTAGGCGTTTCGTTTGTCTGTCGTGGTCGTGTTCTCTTGCCGTTTTTTTATTTTTTGTTGTGTTAAATTAAAAAACAAACATGGCGGAGAAAGGTAAAATTTCAGTGTCGAACCACAGGTGAGGTTCGGGTGCTGATCTTCTCTCAGTTTAAATTAAAAAAAAAAAAAAAAAGATTTTTATCCATATGAACATTGTAAATGTAAACCATTTGTTTTTAGCTAATTCAAATTTTTAAGAAAAAAGAATAAAAAAAAATAATAAAATTAAAATCGGGGAAAAGTGGAAAACTGTTTCCTAGAACCGATAGTCCGACACTGAAAAAAGTAAACAAGAATCTGAAACGGTGCTAACTTCTCAAAGGTTCCAAATTGTTGGCAGCCAACAGTTGGCTATCTCATGAGCACGTTCCACAAATGGCTATCCACTGATCCACAACATCCACATCCACGTTTCACGTTCATGTTATCAACAAAGGAAAAAGGAACAAACACTTTTGTTATCACTTTATTCACTTTTTTTTTAATTTTAAAGTGTTTTCCAAGTTCAAACTACAAAGTACAGAAAATTGAAACAAAGCTAGGAGATCATTCTTTATTTTCCATGTCTACCTGTTCCAATTGTTAGTAACGGGTTCCTAGGTAAGTCTGTTCATGTGAAGTAATGTAAAAGTGGTTCTGAGGTAAATACCTACACGTACAACCTTTTATAGAAAAATCTCAAGTCTATCCATCTAAAAAATTGTGCAACCTTTACACCCTGAGGTTTAAAACAGGATGGAGTAGGTAGAGAACATATACCAACGGGGTTTTTTTTTTCTGGTGTTCTCATGTTGACCCAGCACCTAAATAGGAAGTAGGTACCTTTTCTGTCTCTCTTGCCCATCTGATGAGAGGCATACACCAAAATGTCAGCCCAAAGCAATCACCCTAGTTAGGGCTGATTGAGAGGCTGACGAAAAACGCCGACCCCGTCTGAACACGGGAAACGGCGAAGAAGAAGACTCAACCTTGTGAGGGCAGTATATTGATTAGAAACGCGCTTCTTGGAGTTCTATTTACAACCAGAACAAGTTCGTCAATGAGGGAGTTTAAGACAAAATATTTTAAAATAAGGATGAGAATTATGTAAGAGATTTGCAGTACAATAGTCCTAAACAAAAGGGCACGCGACACACAAGGGATCAGGAAGAGACTGCCTTAACATAATATGTAAGAGATATAAGTGAACAAAAGATTACTAATGCCAGATCAAGTTCTTGTCAATCAAATAATTATAAACCTTTCTTGTTTTATTCACATCAATTTTCAGCAAGGTTCTTGCTTGAGCGAGCTTGAGGCCTCCCAACTTTTTACAAGTGTCTATCATGATTTGCTTGAAATTCAAATAACTTTGCGGGGTCAGTCGAGAACTGGAGCACAGTTCTTTTTCTTCTTCGTTCAAATTTTTATAGTTTGGCAAATGGCAAATTTCCAGCTTCTTGGAGACCTTTGCGTTTGGTTTCATTGGATTTATGGTTTCGAAACTTGAAGACAAGGTTAAAATGTCGCTAATGTCTAGATGTTTGATCTCCGCTTGTAGTGTGCTTCTGCTTGCTTTCAGTTGAGTGTAGAGAGGGATCATTTTCTTGTGCCGGATTCCGTTCGCTCTCAGATCGTCCAGATAGTTGAGCTTGATTCGTAACTCCTTCTCCAGTTTGAGCTGCTGAATGAACTTGTCAAAATCCACAGCGCTATCGAATAGTTTGATGAACTTCTTGAGAAGAATATTGAACAGTCCATCGCCTAGCTCCAAGTTGTGAATGTTGTACCAGCTGTAGATTTTCTTCTGGTCCAGAAACCCATGGTTTCGTACGAACTGCTTGCGTTCATTTCTTTCTCTCAGCCTATTATTATAAATGTCTATGGCGGCGACACAAAGCTCTTCAAGTACTGCTTTGTCCTCAGAATTAATTCTTTCATTACCAACTGATGGTTCATTATCACATGTTTCGTGGCTAGCATCAGAAGGGTTCGTACCTTCACACTCGGGTTCTTGTTTTATAACAGTATCCATTTTGTCAATATTTAACTTTCGTTTCTTCATTCCACTAATACTTGTACTACCACATTCTCTTTTCTTCCTTTTTCGTGTCCTTCGTTTATCATTTTCCTGTGCTTGTTCAGGTTCTGTGTCTAACAAGTCCTTGTTATCATAATCATCATTTGCTACTGTGGCATTGTTTTTATTATATTCAGGACATTTCTTCAACAGTTCCCTCAGGGGATCTTCATCTTCACTCTCTTCTTCTTCGCCTCCGTTGTTGACAATCTGATCATACAGGAAGCACACATCAGTCAGACGAACTGCTTGCGTTCATTTCTTTCTCTCAGCCTATTATTATAAATGTCTATGGCGGCGACACAAAGCTCTTCAAGTACTGCTTTGTCTTCAGAATTAATTCTTCCATTAGCATCATTACCAACTGATGGTTCATTATCACATGTTTCATGGCTAGCATCAGAAGGGTTCGTACCTTCACACTCGGGTTCTTGTTTGATAACAGTATCCATTTTGTCAGTATTTAACTTTCGTTTCTTCATTCCACTAATACTTGTACTATCACGTTCTCTTTTCTTCCTTTTTCGTGTCCTTCGTTTATCATTTTCCTGTGCTTGTTCAGGTTCTGTGTCTAACAACTCCTTGTTATCATAATCATCATTTGCTACTGTGGCATTGTTTTTATTATATTCAGGACATTTCTTCAACAGTTCCCTCAGTGGATCTTCATCTTCACTCTCTTCATCTTCGCCTCCGTTGTTGACAATCTGATCATACAGGAAGCACACATCAGTCAGGTCTTCTTCTACCTCGTTGTTGTACTCAATGGAGAACTCCGATCTAGCAGGGTAGTAGCCAGGCAATTCATTCACAACGGAATCTATGTAAACATTACGACTTGGCAATTCTGAATAGAAAACTTTGTTACTCTTGATCTCCATTTTTTACCCCCGAATCCCTTTTTAAATGTTTAGTTATTAGGTATTTAAGTAGTAGTAGGTATTTAATATGTTGACCGTTTTAAACAAAATTTTAAATAATTACATTAATTTATACTTTTGAAAAGTTTGTTTATATTATTTACCTATATCACAATTTAAAGACCTACATAGAATTGTTTTATAAAATAGTTCATCTGCACTAATCCAATATCCCAATCCCACAGAAACAAAACACCATGAATTACTTAATGCACTGAAAAATCAATCATTATACCAATCCAGAAAAAGAATAGTGAATGAAAGCACAAGTAAAATCAGAATAACAAATAGACGTAGTGTGGCATTTCCTTGGATTGCTTGGTGTAACTGTTCGTTGCCTTCCTTGATGTTTTCAGTGGTGCCTACAAATGCTGTCAGAGTTTTCTCTATCATATGATCTTGATCATACAGATTCTCTGTTAACTGCTGCTGCAGCTCTGCTACTTTCAACACCTTGCTTTCTATTTGTTCAACCTAAAAATTAAGAAATATAATACACAAGATTATTATACAAATACATAAGTTTGTACTTATAAACAAAACCTGTACTATTATAGTAACTAGTAACATAGGTAGGTCTCAAACATTAGTTTGCTACAACCAAGTTATGAAGGCAAACCCCATGGATTTTTTTCCCCAAACACTGAGACATCTACTTACTGATATGCAAATAGGTATTAAAAAAAAAAAAAAATGTGTTACTTATCTTGAAAAATTATGTATAACACAAAAAAGTAGTCATTTTTCTCACATACATACCTCTTCTGTGAGATTAGTCAAGTGTTTAAACAAACTATCATTTTCATTTTTAAATGTTTGCAATTCTTCTGGGCTCAAATCTCCATCATCCAACTCATGTTTCTCTATATCTTCAATAAATGATGCATTATCAAAGGAGATGCTCTTACTGGTCCCAACATCCTGTTGCTCACTCAATTTAACTCTCCTCTCATTTCCCAACTTGAACATATTCAGATATTTTTCATTCTGTTTCTGACTTTCTTGCTTCATACTGATGTACATTGCAATTACTTTTTTTAAATAACTGTCTAAATAGTTCAAAATGCTGGTATAATGTTCAAACGTTTGCTTTGAGTAAACATTCTCATTAGACTCAATGACTCGTTTCAGATCATAAATTCTAGATTTAATTATTTTAATAATTTTCTGAGTCTCAATATCAATTTTCTCTTTTTCTTTTTCATTAATCAAATTGGTAGTATCATCCAATAGATTTGTTTTATGATTTAAATAAACATTTTTATTCTCAATCAGAAATTCTTGAAGCTTGCTTATTTGAGTGTAGATTTCTTTGCTTCTACTAAAACAAATACTGGCACTGTCATTTGATTGAGTTCTGGGTAGAATACGGTTGTGTGGGCTTTGTTTTTGATCACTTGTACCAAGAGCTTTATTACGAGTGCGTATAGTTCTGATGTGAGCTTTAAACAACATTGTACGATTTGTTATGTTCAGGCGATGCAATGATGTTTCTAAATCTACATTATTATGCTTTGAGTCTAACATTTTTGAAATTTAATCTTCCTGAATTTAACACTATAACTCAATACTGTTGAAATTAATGTTGATTTCTGTACAACTGGAAAATTACAGTGAAAGAGTCAAGAATTTTGATCAGCAAAAAATTAAAACAGAGTTATAGATCCCAGGGTGTTAATCAAATATTATTAAGATAATTACTTTGCTAGGTCCTACCTACTCTTTGGCTGTTCTTTAACACTATAACTCAATACTGTTGAAATTAATGTTGATTTCTGTACAACTGGAAAATTACAGTGAAAGAGTCAAGAATTTTGATCAACAAAAAATTAAAACAGAGTTATAGATCCCAGGGTGTTAATCACATATTATTAAGATAATTACTTTGCTAGGTCCTACCTACTCTTTGGCTGTTGTTCCATAGCCACCCTTGTGTGTTTCTTAAAGAAAACAACTATTCCCATGGACATTCATTTCTCAATACAGAGGTACATACTTTTATTTTCCCCCATCCCGTTACAGATTTTTAGCTAAAAAAACAGGACGTCATGGATGAGTCGTCCAAGAAAACCCTGAGTTCCATCCCGCTGCTCAAAACTAAAGCAGGCCCACGTGACAAAGACCTCTGGCCCAAACGTCTCAAGGAAGAATACGTTGCGTTGATTGAGTATGTGAAGAACAACAAGGCGGCGGATAACGATTGGTTCCGACTCGAATCGAACAAGGAGGGGACCAAGTGGTTTGGCTCGTGCTGGTTCTTCTACAACCAGCTCAAGTACGAGTTTCAAATCGAGTTCGATATCCCCATCACCTTCCCGACGACAGCACCCGAGCTCGCTCTGCCGGAACTCGACGGAAAGACCGCCAAGATGTACCGTGGCGGCAAGATCTGTCTCTCGGATCATTTCAAGCCGCTGTGGGCACGGAATGTGCCCAAGTTTGGCATCGCGCACGCCATGGCCCTGGGTCTTGGACCGTGGTTGGCGGTGGAGATCCCGGCCCTGGTGGACGCCGGTATCATCAAATACCAAGAGAAGACGGAATCTTAGCGGCAGGAATGATTCTCTTTCACGCGTTCTCTTCCATCCAACACGTCGGTTTTACACTTTGCATGCAGCGGTTTTAATGTGGGTTTAAACACAGGTAAATGCGAGCTTTGTCCTCCAATCACTCTTTGTATGCAATATTTCATTTCTAACATCTGCCTGTCAAAAAAATAGTTTTCAGTTTATCGGACCTGTTCCTAGTTAAGCCTTTTTTATGTGACTTTTTCTTTGGTTCAACTAAGGAGATATGAATTTGTTGTCTGTGACAGCAAGTGTGGACTACTCTGGATGTCCAAAGCGGAATCTTTTTGATTGAATCATATTGAATCAACAAACAAACAAAAAGTCTCATAATAAAATACATCAGTTTATCGGACCTGTTCCTAGTTAAGCCTTTTTTATGTGACTTTTTCTTTGGTTCAACTAAGGAGATATGAATTTGTTGTCTGTGGCAGCAAGTGTGGACTACTCTGGATGTCCAAAGCGGAATCTTTTTGATTGAATCATATTGAATCAACAAACAAACAGTCTCATAATAAAATACGGCTTTAGTTACATCCCTATTCTTTTGTATTTTATTTATTTATTTCTTCTTACATTATTTTTGTTTGTTATTTTTTATCTTGTTACACTTACACATTTTCTATTCTATAATATAAGTAGGTATTTTTATTAACTTCATTTATTCATGTATTTTGTGTGTGTTTAATCTCCTATGTCTACTTATTTTACATGGTGTTGGTTTTTTTTTTTTCCTTCTTAAACAATGATGTGGGACTTTGGTAGTGCTTTCCTTACTGCTTGTTTGTTTATTAACTCTTGGAGTATTTTATTTATTTATTTCTTCTTACATTATTTTTGTTTGTTATTTTTTATCTTGTTACACTTACACATTTTCTATTCTATAATATAAGTAGGTATTTTTATTAACTTCATTTATTCATGTATTTTGTGTGTGTTTAATCTCCTATGTCTACTTATTTTACATGGTGTTGGTTTTTTTTTTTTTTTTTTTCCTTCTTAAACAATGATGTGGGACTTTGGTAGTGCTTTCCTTACTGCTTGTTTGTTTATTAACTCTTGGATACTAGCTGTTTGCCCTGAGCTTCTCTACGGAGAAATTATTATTTTCGCGAAACGAACCCTAGAACCCTGGATAACAAACCCGTAGCTTAGCACTCGTAGTTTTCCTACAATGAGAGAGAGAAAAAAAAAGTGATAGGATGCCACGAATTAGGGTGGAAGAACTCTAAACTCTTGGATACTAGCTGTTTGCCCTGAGCTTCTCTACGGAGAAATTATTATTTTCGCGAAACGAACCCTAGAACCCTGGATAACAACCCCGTAGCTTAGCACTCGTAGTTTTCCTACAATGAGAAAAAAAAAGTGATAGGATGCCACGAATTAGGGTGGAAGAACTCTGGGTTTGGGTTACTTCCCCTGATTTAGGTTGTTGGAATGGCATAATATAGCGTCGAGCTTCCCGATATAGAGTTCAATATTAGAGTTCCGGAACCCAGTCACTACATAGCTTCTTCGTGTTCCTTAAACAAAGTGGATGGACATACTTCCTAATCTCGATATGTATTCTAAATTATTTAGGTATAAATTATTATTTAAAAATACGTCTCCTCTCAATCAGCCCTAGGGTGATTGCTTTGGGCTGATATTTGATTTTGACTACGCTTGGCTTTGGCTACGTACGCCTACACAGAATAATATCGTTTATTGTTTTCTATAAAATAATCTCATCTAGTAATCATTTTGTCCCTTACTGCCTTACTTTTATAAGTACCAAATAGATCCTTAATACAGCCAATACTCTGAAAATAATAATAAAATTATCTCTTTGACAAATTAATTCTGAATCCAGGACCTACCCTGTTTGCTTTCCAGAGTTCCCACAGATTCCCGATATAGAGTTCAATATTAGAGTTCCGGAACCCAGTCACTACATAGCTTCTTCGTGTTCCTTAAACAAAGTGGATGGACATACTTACTAATCTCAATATGTATTCTAAATTATTTGGGTATAAATTATTATTTAAAAATACGTCTCCTCTCAATCAGCCCTAGGGTGATTGCTTTGGGCTGATATTTGGTTTTGACTACGCTTGGCTTTGGCTACGTACGAATATATCGTATTTTTTTTTTTTTTTTTTTTTTCAAAAAGCTGAGTTCATCCTGAATTCCAAGCTCACAGCTGAAAAAAACTTTCACTCTGACGGGAATGGAACCCGGGTTCGATAGTCCCAGATTCTCATCCTGGATTTGAGAGCAGAGGTGAAACAACCTTCAACTCTGAACCCACTCCTTTAAGTTCCAGGTTTTGAGCTACTACAACAGACAAGCGAAAACTCATTGATAACTGCGCGCGTAGGTAGTGAAAATAAATTGTGCAATTGTTTTTCGTTATAGGTGCTCATGTGAGCGTTCATCATCTGTTCATTGTTCAAGTTCACTTCATTCATTCATTCATTCATTCATAGAAGAATTATAGAGGAGGGGGAGGAGAGGGGGGAGAAGAAGAGGAGGAGGAGGAGAGGAAGAGGGGGAGGAGGAGAAGAAAGAGGAATGTCCTACCCACGCACCCAAGTCTAATTAAGACGGGAGGCAATGCGTCAAAGTCATGATAGTAATTATGTCTATGACTAAGGTAGTCACAAAAATACATAGGTAACCTAATAGTCAATGAGATTCCAACATTTCCAACCTGAAAAAGTGGTTGGGTGGAAGTTACTGCTAAATTAGTTTTAAGTTCCACCCATCCCCATCAATCCTTCAGTGCTCCTTATTGCTAAATTAGTTTTAAGTTCCACTCATCCTTATCAATCCTTCAGTGCTCCTTACTGCTAAATTAGTTTTAAGTTCCACCCATCCCCATCAATCCTTCAGTGCTCCTTATTCCTAAATTAGTTTTAAGTTCCACTCATCCCTATCAATCCTTCAGTGCTCCTAACTGCTAAATTAGTTTTAAGTTCCACTTATCCCTATCAATCCTTCAGTGCTCCTTACTGCTCTATGTCGGGCAATTTAATAACACAAGAGTCAATACTCACTTTTTTTCTGAATTTAACCCCTTTCTTGTGCTACTTGATCTATCTCATGGTCGCTTCATTCTTCGTCTATCACCTGTACGAATATGATAAGGGCCAAGCCATAACCAGACGATGGCGTGTCCCGGATTCCTGTCTCCTCATAGGCACCATGTTCTCGCCCATTGGGGCATATTATGGCATGACGTTAAATCGACACAAGGTGCGGAAGCAGAAATTCTGGACCACCTTGTTCTTCTCGATTTTGCTCCATCTGTTGTACGCATTTTGCTCCATCTGTTATGTGTTGTACGCACCTGACTGGTGGACCTTTTCAGCCGTACCTGTCAGGCCTACCTGATAGTGTGTGTCAAGTATCAGGTGTACCTGATAGTGAGTGGCTGGCCTAAAACTAGTAATAAGTTCAAATTAATCATTCTAGATTAGAAGTATGTCCATTTTTAAATGAGATGCCTGCCAGCCTAGTTAGCTTGAGGTGTAGCGCGTCTGCCTTGTAAGCGCTAGGTCGCGGGTTCGATTTTCGCCCGGGGCGGATTTTATCCTGAACGGTTAAGGTTCGTTCTCGAAACGGCTGGTTTTCTCCTATCCTGTTTTAGTTCTCTCTTCGATTTCGGGACGAGAAGACCTTGGCAGTTACAGCTCCCTCTATCAAAGCTCTTTTAAAAAATACCTTTCATGTATGATGTTTTCGACTTTTTCGAGTACAATAAGTACAGTCTTTTTTGTGTTGGTTTCCCTTTTGCAAGCAATTGGGAACTCGAATTTTCCCCGAATGAAAATATTTGGAATATTAGTCTGAAATTTTCAAAAATGCATTTTCAACAGACACCATGTGTATAAATTTTCTCATCGCTTATTCTGTTGTTATTTAACGTTATTATTATATTTATTACTATTATAATTATTGTTTTATTGTTATTATTATTTTCTCGATTAGGCGCTTTAACTATGTGTCAGATTGTTAGAACATTAACTTACTTCTCATTTCTTCTGTTATAGTTGTCAAAAGAGGGAAGAATAGCCCAGTCATCAAACAAAATTTGTAAATTTCGACTGACTTACGCGACGTAGACACTAAAGGTGATTGATTCAATCCAATATTCTTACGCCGCAAACACCATTCCGCAGTGCAATCGGTCTCAATAAAAAGGACCCGGCACACAAAGGACCTACAAAGATACCGTTTTCACGCCCCAATCTTCCCTACCTTTCCAAAAAAAAAAAAACACTTCTTTGAAGAAAAACGCCGCAAACACCATTCCGCAGTGCAATCGGTCTCAATAAAAAGGACCCGGCACACAAAGGACCTACAAAGATACCGTTTTCACGCCCCAATCTTCCCTACCTTTCCAAAAAAAAAAAAACACTTCTTTGAAGAAAAACGCCGCAAACACCATTCCGCAGTGCAATCGTTCGAAAAAAGATCCGGCTCGCAAAGGACCAAAGAAACCGTCTTACCCAATCTTCATAAACCGAACCGTCACGAGACGCAATGTCGGGCGATTTCATCGTTACCACCCAGGTGTACCTGATCGCCCTAGGCGTAGCTACAGTGGCCGTCTATCTGATGTACAACTATGATAAGCGCCAAGCCGTGGCGGGCGAGTGGCGCGTCCCAGAGTCCCAACTTCTTATTGGTACCATGGCCTCGCCGGTGGGCGCATTTTTCGGCATGGTGGTTCCGTGGCACAAGGTGCGCAAACCGAACTTCTGGGCCACACTGTGCATTTCGTTCGGACTCCATCTGTTTGTGCTCCTCAAAACGATGAACCGGATTTGATATTTTCGTTCCCGAACTTCTGGGACACTCTGTGCATCTTGCTTGGACTTCATCTATTTGTGCTATTGTGCTTCTCAAAACAACCCAATTTGATATTCGTTCCTGAACTTCTGGGCCACTCTGTGCATATCGCTTGGACTCCATCTGTTTTTTCTACTCGAACTAGCGAACCGAATTTTATATTCCTTGAGGTTATGTTCCTTCCACTGCCTAAAAAAGTCCTAGAGGAAAGATGTTTGGGTGATCTGGGATGGGCTAAATTTTTAAGACTCTAGTTCTAGTATTGAGCTGTAGTATTAAGCTGAAAATCAATCCTTATGAACAAAATATTGGCTCTCAAACTCCATTTTTTTTTTTAAATAGTTTCTGGCTGGGGAATCCGAACCCCCCCCCCCAACACTCCGGCGATCCCCTGGGAATGTGAATAGTTTCACCAATCACTCACTGCACCGCAGTCTTCTGACCTACCATACTATCCCGAATCTACCTTTCAAAAACTTCCTAGAAGAAGAAAAACGCCGCAAACACCATTCCAATTTACATTTTCCTGTGGTTAAATTAGCAGGGAGATAAACAAAACGACCCATAACTATTTACAGTTTAGTCCTTAATAATATTAAGGACCGCGACACTCAAAGGATCTATAAAGAAACCCGGAAACCATCAATATTGTAAACAAAGTCAAACTTCCTAGGATTATACCAGCATTCAGTTAATACTAAAATGTTTACATTTTGTCTAATTAAATCAAAATTACATATAAATTCTTTAAAATTCCTATTTAATGATCGAATATTCATTTGCAATATACCTATTCCATTTGTTTTAAGAGCTGGACAGTCATTGAAAGTAACATATCTCTCTGTAACATACTCGTCCTCAATGATATCTAAAGCATCCATTTATGTACCTGAAATAAAAAATAGAATTGATTAATAAACTGCTGTGGAAAAGAAAAGGAAAAGGAAAAAAAAAAATGTGTGTGAAATTGAATAGATTCAATTCAGTATCAATCTGTTTAGTGATACCTATTAATGTGTAGTCTTAATAAGGCTCTTTTTAGTTATTTAATCTATACCAAAGTATAAATTGATTGTAGGTATAGAAAGTGAAGAATGTCAAAGACGAAAATATAAAAAAAAAACTAGAAAAAAAACGTACCAGATCAAAAGAATGAAAGATAAAAAAGGAAAAAAAAACATCATCTTCTTCTTCTTGAATCTTGAATTGTTTCAGTTGAAGGTGGTCTTGCTCGGCGTAGCTTAACAAAAACGAACCGGAAAATAGCCTATAACCTTCACGGGAGTGCAAGCAATAAGTTGACAAAGTAAACAAAGTTTCATAGCAATCGGATGAGCGGTTTGGCCAGGCATAAAGTTCGATGCGGAAGCGGAAATTCTGGACCACCCTGGTTGGCTCGATTGGACTGCATGTGTTCGTTCTTCTGAAAACGATGAAACGGATTTGAAGGCTTGGGAACGCTTTGGAAATACTCCACTTGTGCGGAAAACTAATATAACAAAAATAAATTTGGTCGAAATAGAAAGTGGTTTGATCAACTTGTGCTGCAAAGCTGAAAACTAATTCAACAAAATGAATTTGGCAGAAATTCATTTGATCAACTTGTGCTGAAAATTAATTCAACAGAAAGAATTTGGCAGAAAATCATTTGATCGACTTATGCGGAAAAGTAATCCAACAAAAAGTAAAAATCATTTGATCAACTTTTGCGAGGCACCATTGCAACATAAAGAAATTGGTAGAAAATCATTTTTATGAAAAGAGAAATTATTCCATTATAAAGAATATGACGGAAAATCATATTTCTGTAGGTATTATCAAAAGGTGACCATGGTGGCCAAGTTCTAAAGCATGTCCTATAGACTACATAGAGTAATATCTATCTCTGAAATTTTGATAGGGTGTAGACATAAATTTACTCCCAATATGAACTTTCTTTTCCTATTTTTAGGCTAGGCCTCCTATAATTATTTTAGTATTATGTATGTATTTAAGTCCATTTGTATGGTTTACCGATATGTACTGACGTTTTTTTATTCGAAATAAATGTTTTATTTTTTACGAATTACCTTGAAATCGACCTTTTGAAAGATCTCTTATTTTTATGCACGTATTGA
>NW_007378934.1:50209-62087 GCF_000475195.1 Diaphorina citri | reverse complement strand
AAAAAGATCCGGCTCGCAAAGGACCAAAGAAACCGTCTTACCCAATCTTCATAAACCGAACCGTCACGAGACGCAATGTCGGGCGATTTCATCGTTACCACCCAGGTGTACCTGATCGCCCTAGGCGTAGCTACAGTGGCCGTCTATCTGATGTACAACTATGATAAGCGCCAAGCCGTGGCGGGCGAGTGGCGCGTCCCAGAGTCCCAACTTCTTATTGGTACCATGGCCTCGCCGGTGGGCGCATTTTTCGGCATGGTGGTTCCGTGGCACAAGGTGCGCAAACCGAACTTCTGGGCCACACTGTGCATTTCGTTCGGACTCCATCTGTTTGTGCTCCTCAAAACGATGAACCGGATTTGATATTTTCGTTCCCGAACTTCTGGGACACTCTGTGCATCTTGCTTGGACTTCATCTATTTGTGCTATTGTGCTTCTCAAAACAACCCAATTTGATATTCGTTCCTGAACTTCTGGGCCACTCTGTGCATATCGCTTGGACTCCATCTGTTTTTTCTACTCGAACTAGCGAACCGAATTTTATATTCCTTGAGGTTATGTTCCTTCCACTGCCTAAAAAAGTCCTAGAGGAAAGATGTTTGGGTGATCTGGGATGGGCTAAATTTTTAAGACTCTAGTTCTAGTATTGAGCTGTAGTATTAAGCTGAAAATCAATCCTTATGAACAAAATATTGGCTCTCAAACTCCATTTTTTTTTTAAATAGGTTTGACAGAGGGAACTGTGCTATGGTCTTATCGTCCCGAAATCGAAGAGAGAAGGAAGACAGGATAGGAGAAAGCCAGCCGTTCCGAGAACGAACAATATCCCATCAGGGTAAAATCCGCCCCGGGCGGGAATCGAACCCGCGGCCTAGCGCTTACAAAGCAGACGCACTACCAACTAAGCTAACTAGGCTGGCCTAAACTGCATGAAGCATCAATTCCAAATATCTGATGGGCCAAATTTTATTTTTTGATGTATGATTTCAACTTTTTGTCCATTATTTTATCTATTATGTTAGTTAGTGTATTTGCGTAGTCTTCACTCTTGAGATACTGCTTTATGTCTTCACTTTCTGAAGCTTTTGTTACAGATCTTGGAGCCATTGGTAGATTCAAAAAACTAAACAGATTAAAACGAATTTTCTATTCGGAAATTTTCTGAAAAACTCGGGAGCAAAGTTTTCCCGTGGTCGTAAATTTTAAGAAATTGGCTTCTAGATTAGAAGTATGTCCATTTTTTTTAATGAGATGCCTGCCAGCCTAGTTAGCTTGTAGTGTAGCGCGTCTGCCTTGTAAGCGCTAGGTCGCGGGTTCGATTTCCGCCCGGGGCGGATTTTATCCTGAACGGTTAAGGTTCGTTCTCGAAACGGCTGGTTTTCTCCTATCCTGTTTTCCTTCTCTCTTCGATTTCGGGACGAGAAGACCTTGGCAGTTACAGCTCCCTCTATCAAAGCTCTTTTAAAAAATACCTTTCATGTATGATGTTTTCGACTTTTTCGAGTACAATAAGTACAGTCTTTTTTGTGTTGGTTTCCCTTTTGCAAGCAATTGGGAACTCGAATTTTCCCCGAATGAAAATATTTGGAATATTAGTCTGAAATTTTCAAAAATGCATTTTCAACAGACACCATGTGTATAAATTTTCTCATCGCTTATTCTGTTGTTATTTAACGTTATTATTATATTTATTACTATTATAATTATTGTTTTATTGTTATTATTATTTTCTCGATTAGGCGCTTTAACTATGTGTCAGATTGTTAGAACATTAACTTACTTCTCATTTCTTCTGTTATAGTTGTCAAAAGAGGGAAGAATAGCCCAGTCATCAAACAAAATTTGTAAATTTCGACTGCTATGTCGGGCAATTTAATAACACAAGAGTCAATACTCACTTTTTTTCTGAATTTAACCCCTTTCTTGTGCTACTTGATCTATCTCATCGTCGCTTCATTCTTCGTCTATCAGCTGTACGAATATGATAAGGGCAAAGCCATAACCAGAGGATGGCGTGTCCCGGATTCCTGTCTCCTCATAGGCACCATGGTCTCGCCCATTGGGGCATATTATGGCATGACGTTAAATCGACACAAGGTGCGGAAGCTGAAATTCTGGACCACCTTGTTCTTCTCGATTTTGCTCCATCTGTATGTGTTGTACGCAATAATAATGGCTGTTTTTGAAAGTTTCAAAAAAATAATATACGGATGATCTTGGGACGAGCTTAATTTTAAGGGAAGCCACTCACCTATCAGGTAGACCTGACTGGCGGACCTTTTCAGCCGTACCTGTCAGGCCTACCTGATAGTGTGTGTCAAGTATCAGGTAAACCTGATCAGGTGTACCTGATAGTGAGTGGCTGGCCTAAAACTAGTAATAAGTTCAAATTAATCATTCTAGATTAGAAGTATGTCCATTTTTAAATGAGATGCCTGCCAGCCTAGTTAGCTTGAGGTGTAGCGCGTCTGCCTTGTAAGCGCTAGGTCGCGGGTTCGATTTTCGCCCGGGGCGGATTTTATCCTGAACGGTTAAGGTTCGTTCTCGAAACGGCTGGTTTTCTCCTATCCTGTTTTAGTTCTCTCTTCGATTTCGGGACGAGAAGACCTTGGCAGTTACAGCTCCCTCTATCAAAGCTCTTTTAAAAAATACCTTTCATGTATGATGTTTTCGACTTTTTCGAGTACAATAAGTACAGTCTTTTTTGTGTTGGTTTCCCTTTTAAAAAAATTTAGTTTAAAAAAATTTACACATTTTTATTTTTTTTTTTTTTTTTTTTTTTTTTTGCATGCTTTTGTAATTTATGAAAGGGCAATACCTTTACTTATCTTCTTGTAATCCTATACTTCCTACTGACTAGCTGGTCCAGTCATGCTTGATTGTAATTGATCTAGAAACAAACCTTTTGTGTTGATTTTGGGTACCTTCATTTGGGTAATTTCGTCAAATGCTTGCACTTTTTTACCTTCATTGCTTTTGTTTAAGAACAAGTATGTACAATGTACATAGTACTTTACTTACTATAAAGGGTTTTTGAATACCTACTATTAAGGTCAAAAAGGAATCGACTTCATAAGTAACATCTCCTTCTGTGCCATCTTTGATAGAAACTTTGTGATTTTATTTTTGGTTAATGGAACAAGAAAAAAAATCCAGTCCCCACCCCCACTCACTTCCCTTTGTTGTCAAAAGAGGTGTGTTGAATGTATCTAATAAAGTAAAATTATATTCCCCTGGTTGGAGAGAAGACCCACCAGTTTGTAATAAGTGCTATGTCCCCTTAACAGTAGAACATAATAAAGTAAAATTATATTCCCCTGGTTGGAGAGAAGACCCACCAGTTTGTAATAAGTGCTATGTCCCCTTAACAGTAGAACATATTATTGTCCTGTCCTGCCAAAAGATGCATTTCTGCCCCAACTCTTTCCTGAGTTCTGCTCTCTCTGATGTAGTCAAAGATAATCCTGATTCCATAGCCACCCTTGTGTGTTTCTTAAAGAAAACAACTATTCCCATGGACATTCATTTCTCAATACAGAGGTACATACTTTTATTTCCCCCCATCCCGTTACAGATTTTTAGCTAAAAAAAACAGGACGTCATGGATGAGTCGTCCAAGAAAACCCTGAGTTCCATCCCGCTACTCAAAACTAAAGCAGGCCCACGTGACAAAGACCTCTGGCCCAAACGTCTCAAGGAAGAATACGTCGCGTTGATTGAGTATGTGAAGAACAACAAGGCAGCGGATAACGATTGGTTCCGACTCGAATCGAACAAGGAGGGAGCCCGGGGCGGATTTTATCCTGCTGGGATAATGTTCGTTCTCGGAACGGCTGGCTTTCTCCTATCCTGTCTCCCTTCTCTCTTCGATTCCGGGACGATAAGACCATAGAAGTTACAGTTCCCTCTGTCAAACCTCTAAAAAAAAAAAAAATCCTTATGAACAAAATACTGACTCTCAAACTGCATTGAAGCATCAATTCCAAATATCTGATGGGCCAAATTTTATTTCAGTCTGACTTGAGAGCTAGAAATTTTGTTCATAAAATGGAGTGTAAAGACACACTACTGTCACGTCACGTGAGCTCATGAGGAGTCAGAACGAAGTAGTTCAAAATTTTCCCATTATATAGGTAATCTCGTTCAGGACAGCCACACGACTATCAATGACGTGAGGGCAGTGTGGCTATCATGAACGAAATCAAGTTCAGGTTTGATGACCTAATTGTTTTTTTTTTTACCTTTTCTTTTTTCTTCTGTTATAGTTGTCAAAAGAAGAAAAAATGGCCAAGCCAAGAAAAAATGAAATTTAAGTAATTTCAGAGACACATACCTAATTATCTACTTATTCTATTCCAAATCTACCCGTACATTCCAACATTCCAAATTACACTCCAGTCGAACTCTTTTTGGAGAGTTATTACTAGCCGTTCCCCGGGCGAAATACTAATGAATCGATGGTTACAAATTACAAAATGCTAAACGCACACACTCAAAAAACAAAAATTATCTTCACACAGAATATGCCACGTTCATGCTGCCAGCTTGGGACTGAAAAGTCCCTTTAGTCCCTATGCGTACAATTATTTTAAATTCTATGCGTATAACTTTGTTAATCACAACTCTATACAACATTATAAACCCCAAAGACCTCCAGCACTGTTGACCTCAAATCCTCCAAAGACGTGTTTCGGAAAAATTCCACTGTATATGTACCAGAATGTACCTATTATTAAAATAAATAAATATATTTAAATCTGAAAAAAGAGAAAAATTTAAAAATGTTGGAGGCGTTTGCCAAATCCTTCCTGAGATCATCGCCCGCCGTAGCCCGCAAATACCGCGTGAGCCCTTCCTTTACGCATCCCGCACTAAGCACAGTCCGCTATATCGAAGCGCTCTTCAAGCCCTCTCCAATCACGTACTCCGCAGAAGTGACGGCATCTGCAGAAGTTTCATCTCTCACGCAGATATATCTCATAGCACTCGCCATCGCTTCAGTCGCCGTCTACCTGATGTACGTCAACGACAAGCGGTACGCCGTTACGAAAGCGTGGCGCACGCGGGAACGGCACCTTCTCTGGGGCACTTTGGCGTCCCCGGTCGGGGCGTTTTTCGGCATGGTCATCCCCTGGCATAAGGTGCGGAAGCGGAAATTCTGGACCACCCTGGTTGGCTCGATTGGACTGCATGTGTTCGTTCTTCTGAAAACGATGAAACGGATTTGAAGCCTTGGGAACGCTTTGGAATACTCAACTTGTGCGAATTAATTCAACAGAAAGAATTTGGCAGAAAATCATTTGATCAACTTGTGCTGTAAAATAATTTGACAGAAAATCATTTGATCAACTTGTGCTGAAAATTAATTCAACAAAAAGAATTTGGCATTAAATCATTTGATCAACTTTTGCGGGACACCATTGCATCATGAAGAAATTGACAGAAAATCATTTTTACTTTCTATTTATCAAAAGAGATTATTCCAATAAAAAGAATATGACCGAAAATCATATTTCTGTAGGTATTATCAAGAGGTGATTATGGTGGCCAAGTTCTAAAGCATGTCCTATAGACTACATAGAGTAGTATCTATCTCTGAAAATTTGATAGGGTGTAGACATAAATTTACTCCCAATATGAACTTTCTTTTCCTATTTTTAGGCTAGGCCTCCTATAATTATTTTAGTATTATGTATGTATTTAAGTCCATTTGTATGGTTTACCGATATGTACTGACGTTTTTTTATTCGAAATAAATGTTTTATTTTTTACGAATTACCTTGAAATCGACCTTTTGAAAGATCTCTTATTTTTATGCACGTATTGACTTTAGCAGATTGAAAACGATCCTATTTTTAGGCTAGGCCTCCTATAATTATTTTAGTATTATGTATGTATTTAAGTCCATTTGTATGGTTTACCGATATGTACTGACATTTTTTAATCGAAATAAATGTTTTATTTTTTTACGAATTACCTTGAAATCGACCTTTTGAAAGATCTCTTATTTTTATGCACGTATTGATTTTAGCAGATTGAAAATGGGTTGCAGGGCCGCGGGCCGAACCTCGAGAAATGTACGGTTGGGCCGCTATCGTCAAATCTTTGAAAAAGCTCAAAAAGAGATCGCAATGCACAGGCCTTTAGATTTCAGCGATAGTCGCTCGAACTTGGCACTGAGATGCGATAAATTATGTAGATCAAAATTATCCTTGGGCCCTGTTTCCAGAAGGTACGGTTCGGCCGTTATTCCGGACCAAAGCAGTGGTTCATTTTTTTTTTTTTTAAACTTAGTCTAAAAAAGTTTAGAATTTATATGCCCTCTTTTAAACAATTAGATTTGATAAAAAGAAGGAGAATAATAAAAACCAAAGATATTTTTTTCTTTTCTCAACTTTGTTGTCCGCCAGTGAAAAGAAACGAATGAAACTATTCATTTCTTCAAACCGCGCACAACAGTACTTGGTGTATTTGTGTAAAATGATCTGATCTACATAATTATATGGGATCTGTTCTCACTTGAACTTATCCCCATGGCGATTTCTACACACAAGAATAAATAAATAACAACCTAAGAAGACATTAAATAACAAACAGTAGAGGAAAGGTTTTTGAAAAAGGAACTATTTACAACATGAAAGGATGGGATGGTTTTGGGACGTCCAAAACTGTGTGAGGACGAAGAAGATGTCCTTAGATGAGAGATGAAAAACGGCGGAGACGTCCGAACTAGCTGATGTCTTAGCTAGATGATGAGAACTAGCTGATGTCTTAGCTAGAGGAATGAGAACTAGCTGTTGTCTTAGCTAGATGATTGACTTAGATGAAGAGTGGGGTGACTTAGATGGGGGTAGAGTGCCCATTTAGTATTTTGGGTAAGCTGGGGCTGGAGCGTAAGCTGGGGCTGGAGCGTAAGCTGGAGCTGGGGCGTAAGCTGGCTTGTAAGCTGGGGCTGGGGCAGCGTATTTGGGGGCGGCGTAAGATGGGGAAGCGTAACCTTCCTTCTTGACGACAGCGTTGAAACCGTAACCGTCATCGCTGTATTCGACAACTCTCTTGGAACCGTCAGCCTCAACCAGGGTGTAGTATCCCTTGACGTAGTCACCGTCTCTGGATTCTTGTTGGCTGTGGTAGTCACCGGTGTAAGAGTCAGCGACGTCGTAGGCGAATTCGTACTTGGCTGGGGCTTCTGGGTACTCTGGGGCGTAAGATGGCTTGTAGGCGGGAGCTGGGGCGTAGCTTGGCTTGTATTGAGCAGCAGCGACGGCAACAACGGCCAGAACGACGGCAACCTGAAACACAAACCACATTTATTATTATTATGAGTAAACTAGGCAAGGGTAGATACACATAGTTCAGGGGCAAAGGGACTTTTCAGTCCTATCCCAGCAGGGTAAACAAAAAAAAAGGAGTACACAGGTATCAATTCAAATTTCACTGCTTGCACTAAGGTACAGGGCCCATTTGATGTTGACTAAATTTCCCTTTTTACTTCAACTCATTCATAAATGAGCACATAACCAGATTAACATGGTTACACGAATACCTAAATATGTATTATAAGTTGAACGGCTACTTTCCCTGTCGCGTATATAATATCTCTAGTAGCGCGGTCAAACTTTCTTGACTTGGCGGGGCGGAGCGCTACCGCGCTCCTTAATATTTGAAACTGAAAAATCACACATGTAAATTTTACGAGTGAATGCTCTTGTCAAGGAATAAAGAATAAAAAACAATCACAAAGATTTTGGAAGGGTGTCAGAACAATTTGAACTTTCTGGCGGAAAAACATTGACAAAACTTTCATTTGTAAAGCACAAAAGAGGGTTGAAATTGAACTTTTAATTTTAAATAATTATTTGATTTATCGCGAATGAATCGTTCAATATTTATAAAAATTTGACCCGATTACATTACTTTCCTTCCTATAGGATAAGGAAAGTAAAAAATCAAACACATTTTTAATCGGGACAAACTACACACAAAAATGCATATAAAAAATCAAAACAATAGAGGAAATCTTTTGTTTACTCTACGCACCATCGCCATCTTGTTTTGTGACGTCAGACTGAAGAGGTCTATTAAGACCCCTTCAGTGATGATGTCAGAAAACAAGATGGCGTCAAGTGCGTAGAGTAAACAAACATTTGTTTACATCTGCGTGCCGGTGTTTTCCCATAAGAAAATTTTCACGTTTGAAAAATTGGTTTTTCCTCCTTGTTTCCGGATTTTTAAGGTAAGTGAGTGTTATAGTACTATTCTCCGTGAAATTTCACGTCTACTGAACTTTTATTTGACCAATTTAACCCTATCCAATCCTGTATAAACTACAATTGAAAATTTCCCCTGTGTACCCCTCTGTGAGTGTGTGAAGAAGAAACATCCTTTTTCAGGTCAGGTTCAAGTCTTCTTTACAAAATCCAAAATGTAATATTTATCCATGTAATATTATGCATTTTACTTTCCAAGACAAGTTTCACTCTGATTATTACCTATTTATTGTTTTTCCTTGCATTTACCTATTCAATAAGAAGTACAATAATTCAAGCTTGTTTTCATTTTTGTTCTTCTTTTAATTTACAGCAATGACTTCTTACAAAATCAAGTATTCAATGGTTGTAGAGTACGTGAAAGAGGAGACCTCTCTCATCAAGAGGGCTGAGAACAAGTTGGATAGTGATCATGTTCAATCCATGCAGTTTGATGGTACTCTAGGCATAATATCTGGAGTGGTGAAGGCTTCAATGAAGAATGAAAGCCACCAAGTTGAGGTATGTATTATTCTTCACTTAAACATGGATGTACTATTATTATTTAGTGGTGTGCCGTGAATCTAGGCTTGCAGATAGCTATCATCAATAGGTACCTCGACTGCACGCCCCTGATTAATACCTAGTTTCTTCTTCTATTTCTTTATCTAAGCAAAGCAAAATAACTGGATTGACAACACCTCTTATTGCTTTTTTTTTAATAGAATACATTCAGACAACTTTGACATGTGCTTTAGTTACTAGCCGAAAGTCCGACTGGCTTCGCTCCGGATTTCTGCTAGTAACTCCTTAAGGCATGGACGTTCATGTCACTCATCCATTTAGTGGTCTTGCTCGGCGTAGCTTAACAAAAACGAACCGGAAAATAGCCTATAACCTTCACGGGAGTGCAAGCAATAAGTTGACAAAGTTTCATAGCAATCGGATGAGCGGTTTGGCCAGGCATAAAGTTCGAAGTTCGAACACACACACACACACACATATCACACCACACACACAAACCCATCAAACACACACATTTTTTTATATATTAGATTACACATTTCAGTTGGTAAGAACAAAAATTTGTTCTCCCGTCAAGTGCCAGTCATTTCTATGTAGTCATAAGCCATGTTGTATGAATCAAACTCAGAAAAAGAATTCCTATCTACAAAATAATCGTAACTGTCAATAAGATTTAGCACCCTGATACTTATTATATGAGCTGGTCTCCCATCCAGATATCAACCATCCATAACGTTGCTTAACTTGAATGACTTGAATGATCAGTTGGGAATTGGTGCAGCTTGCTATAGCCGCTGGCTGAGCGCAAGCCACAAATAACAAGCTTTACAAAATCCGAACTGATTAAAAATATTAAAGCGGACAAAAAAACCTGGTGTGAACATCACACGATTTTCCTTATCTAGTCGTTTTTTCTTGAATGCGTGTCACAAATCTCGTTCCTGACATTGATACGCCTTGATAAATTTCACTTGTCTTGGACTTGGACCATCAACCTCCACATCCGAAGTCCACCTTTCTAACCACTGAGGATGGTTTGTTAAGTACTTTGTACCTACGTGTTCTACCTTTGTATCAAGTCTTACCAAAGAATCCAAACATGACATTTTTGTATAGAATGTATAGGATAAGGAACAAAATTAGTGAGAAGTTAAATCAACAACAGGCTCCTCTCCCCTGGAAACACTGGACAAAAAGCTAGCAACATTTTAGCTAGAATACAAAATTCATTTCTACTGCAACAGGATCTTTTTCTTCGCCTTTTCCCGTGTACAGACGGGGTCGGCGTTTTTTGCCAGCCTCTCAATCAGCCCTACCCTAATTAGGGTGATTGCTTTGGGCTGACATTTGGTGTTGGCTACAAATTTTACGAGTGGACGCCCTTCGCACTCAACCTTTGCTATTTCTTTAGCAAGGGAAATTCTGGCTGGTATATTCCCTGTTTAACGTCCCCCGACAGGATAAGGAAAGTAAAACCATATGCCGGTCAATTCCAATGTCAAACGGTTACAATGCATAATACGCGCGGCTCTAAATGGTCTTGGCCTAAAGAGGCAGTTGATCGCATAGTTAATGATCTAGTTTTTTGATAGGAGAAAAATATTCTCAATGATCAATGCCAACCTGAGATCAGAGAAAAAAAAACTAGTAACAATAAGATTTAGCACCCTGATACTTATTATATGAGCTGGTCTCCCATCCAGATATCAACCATCCATAACGTTGCTTAACTTGAATGATCCATTGGGAATTGGTGCAGCTTGCTATAGCCGCTGGCTGAGCGCAAGCCACAAATAACAAGCTTTACAAAATCCGAACTGATTAAAAATATTAAAGCGGACAAAAAAATCTGGTGTGAACACCACACGATTTTCCTTATCTAGTCGTTTTTTCTTGAATGCGTGTCACAAATCTCGTTCCCGACATTAATACGCCTTGATAAATTTCACTTGTCTTGGACATGGACCACCAACCTCCACATCCGAAGTCCACCTTTCTAACCACTGAGGATGGTTTGTTAAGTACTTTGTACCTTTGTATCAAGTCTTACCAAAGAATCCAAACATGACATTTTTGTATGGGATAAGGAACAAAAGTAGTGAGAAGTTAAATCAACAACAGGCTCCTCTCCCCTGGAAACACTGGACAAAAAGCTGGCAACATTTTAGCTAAAATACAAGATTCATTTCTACTGCAACAGGATCTTTTTCTTCGCCTTTTCCCGTGTACAGACAGGGTCGGCGTTTTTTCGTCAGCCTCTCAATCAGCCCTAATTAGGGTGATTGCCTTTGGGCTGAAATTTGGTGTTGGCTACAAATTTTACGAGTGGACGCCCTTCGCATTCAACCTTTGCTATTTCTTTAGCAAGGGAAATTCTTTTTTTTTCCAAAGAATGTAATTTTATTTTGTTCTTTACAATGGCATCAACTAACATTACAATTTAATAAGAATATATTATGACATTGTGATATACCCCAACGTTATGGATTTTCTGGCTGGTATATTCCCTGTTTAACGTCCCCCGACAGGATAAGGAAAGTAAAACCATATGCCGGTCAATTCCAATGTCAAACGGTTACAATGCATAATACACGCGGCTCTAAATGGTCTTGGCCTAAAGAGGCAGTTGATCGCATAGTTAATGATCTAGTTTTTTGATAGGAGAAAAATATTCTCAATGATCAATGCCAACCTGAGATCAGAGAAAAAAAAACTAGTAACCAATTTTAGTTGCTAAACTTCTCTTATCATAATATTTGTTAACAAACTGTCGATATGTGAACGACCATTGGTCGTAGAGAGAGAACAGAGTGTCGCTAGGTCGCGAGTTCGGTTACCGCCCGGTGCGAACTTCAGTTCAGGCTGGTCTCAGTAGTAGCTCGACTTTTAGTGGGGTAGTCGTCTGAAACACCAAACTTATGAAAATGAGGGTGTGTTTATGTACCGGGTTGAGATGAGCTCGGACGAGGTGAGATAGGATATTGTTTCTACAGTTTTGCATGGGAGTGGTAACTTAAGCAAGGATAGCGTGGGAGTGTTGACCATTTTTTCTAACCCTCTGTCCCGGCGGCAATTTTTAAAATTTATTTTATATTTATTTTGTA
>NW_007378934.1:41985-49347 GCF_000475195.1 Diaphorina citri | reverse complement strand
TAATAAATAAATTGTGTCTTTACCCGCCCCCCCCAAAAGGAAGAATTTTTTTTTTTTTTTTTTTTTTTTTTTTTTTACATGTTGGTTTCTTTTAAATGTTTGAATAAGTTAGTTTTTTCTCCCTCCAAAGGTGTGCGTAGAGAGAAGTCCTTCACTGGTTGCGAACTAAGAGGACTTGGTTTTCTCTGTTTGCTTCAGATAAAATTGGAGGGGTACCTTTTTTTTAGCTAAATCCCCTTCTTTGCGACTCTGCGTAATGTAATATGTAGCCACTTGGTTTGTATTAGAATAGAACTAAATATGTCCATGTTTTTTTTTTTTTTTTTTTTTTTTTTTTTTTTTTTTTTTTTTAACTTTATGAGGCATTTATGCGGCACCTCTTTTTTTTAAGTTTTAATAACTGCTCGCCTACTGGTTAAGGTTTGAACCAGAATATTGATTAATGGCTAATCTTTTAGGGCTCCTTGTGTTGAAATGTGTTTGTTCTCTGTAGTAGACCCAAGGCAGGTTACCTACAACTTCAGTGGGTAATCAATAGGAATCATAAAAATAAGCGTCTACAGTAGTCTGTAGACAAGTAGACATTGATCGACTTCGCATAAAACACGTCCACTCTAGAATCTTTTTACTTTCCTTTTCCTATAGGAACGAAAGTAATCTTCGCATAAAACACGTCCACTCTAGAATCTTTTTACTTTCCTTTTCCTATAGGAACGAAAGTAATCAAAGTAATGTAATCGGGTCAAAGATGGTCAGTTTTTAGTGTCAAAACACGTTTTGAGGTCCCTAGAGCCTAAATCCAAAGTTTCAGCCATTGGTCCGGGTGTGTGTCTGTCTGTCTGTCTGTAAACAAAATATCTCGAGAACGGTAAGAGCTAGCGACTTAAAATTTGGTATGTAGCTGTCAAATGTGACAAGGATACGACACGAAATGACCGGTGCAAGGGTTGGCGGTTCAGTTTTTGGTGTCAAAACACGTTTTGAGGTCCCTAGAGCCTAAATCCAAAGTTTCAGCCATTGGTCCGGGTGTGTGTCTGTCTGTCAGTCCGTCTGTCTGTAAACAAAATATCTCGAGAACGATAAGAGCTAGCGACTTGAAATTTGGTATGTAGCTGTCAAATGTGACAAGGATACGACACGAAACTTTTGGTTATGACCGGTGCAAGGGTTGGCGGCATTTTCCCGCTTTTTGGCGGTTTTCGGTGTAATTTAACAATATCTCGGGAACGGTATAAGCTAGAGACTTGAAATTTGGTATTTCAAAGCTATATTTAATACCAGGATCATCACGGGAGTGCAAGCAATAAGTTGACAAAGTTTCATAGCAATCGGATGAGCGGTTTGGCCAGGCATAAAGTTCGAAGTTCGAACACATTTCGACTGACTTACGCGACGTAGACACTAAAGGTGATTGATTCAATCCAATATTCTTACGCCGCAAACACCATTCCGCAGTGCAATCGGTCTCAATAAAAAGGACCCGGCACACAAAGGACCTACAAAGATACCGTTTTCACGCCCCAATCTTCCCTACCTTTCCAAAAAAAAAAAAACACTTCTTTGAAGAAAAACGCCGCAAACACCATTCCGCAGTGCAATCGTTCGAAAAAAGATCCGGCTCGCAAAGGACCAAAGAAACCGTCTTACCCAATCTTCATAAACCGAACCGTCACGAGACGCAATGTCGGGCGATTTCATCGTTACCACCCAGGTGTACCTGATCGCCCTAGGCGTAGCTACAGTGGCCGTCTATCTGATGTACAACTATGATAAGCGCCAAGCCGTGGCGGGCGAGTGGCGCGTCCCAGAGTCCCAACTTCTTATTGGTACCATGGCCTCGCCGGTGGGCGCATTTTTCGGCATGGTGGTTCCGTGGCACAAGGTGCGCAAACCGAACTTCTGGGCCACACTGTGCATTTCGTTCGGACTCCATCTGTTTGTGCTCCTCAAAACGATGAACCGGATTTGATATTTTCGTTCCCGAACTTCTGGGACACTCTGTGCATCTTGCTTGGACTTCATCTATTTGTGCTATTGTGCTTCTCAAAACAACCCAATTTGATATTCGTTCCTGAACTTCTGGGCCACTCTGTGCATATCGCTTGGACTTCATCTGTTTTTTCTACTCAAACTAGCGAACCGAATTCGATATTCCTTGAGGTTATGTTCCTTCCACTGCCTAAAAAAGTCCTAGAGGAAAGGTATTTGGGTAATCTGGGATGGGCTTAATTTTTAAGACTCTAGTTCTAGTATTGAGCTGTAGTATTAAGCTAAAAATCAATCCTTATGATTATAAGTTGAATATTTGAAACTGAAAAATCACACATGTAAATTTTACGAGTGAATGCTCTTGTCAAGGAATAAAGAATAAAAAACAATCACAAAGATTTTGGAAGGGTGTCAGAACAATTTGAACTTTCTGGCGGAAAAACATTGACAAAACTTTCATTTGTAAAGCACAAAAGAGGGTTGAAATTGAACTTTTAATTTTAAATAATTATTTGATTTATCGCGAATGAATCGTTCAATATTTATAAAAATTTGACCCGATTACATTACTTTCCTTCCTATAGGATAAGGAAAGTAAAAAATCAAACACATTTTCACGTAAAATAATACGAAAATTCCACACTAACCTTAGCGAACATGGTGAGTTTGGTTTTGGTTTGGAGATGTAAATCTGATAAGAAACAAGTGAGAACTGATAGTGGTATCATTGCTACCAAGTCCTTTTATACTAAAGTTCAAAACTTTGGTCAAAATACTCGCAGGCTAACGTGTCTTCCAAGGTTAATCTATTTAACAATGACTTAATAGACTTTGTGTAGGGCACTGGGCTATTAGGGTGTCTATGGGTTCTGAACTGTGAAATGTTTCCCTTGTCAATAGAAAATTGACAGGAGGACAGTTTGATTTTGATACCTAATGTCTAATCATTTCCAATATGGACTTTCATGTTTTCATAGTGTTATTAATTATTGTATGTATGTCTGGCTGAATTTCCCTTGCTGAAGAAATAGCAAAGGTTAAGTGCGAAGGCCATCCACTCTTAAAATTTGTAGCCAAAACCAAATGTCAGCCCAAAGCAATCACCCTAGTCAGGGCTGATAGAGAGGATGGCGAAAAACGCCGACCCCGTCTGTACACGGGAAAAGGCGAAGAAAAAGAAGAAGATTGGTTATTGTATGTATTTTTAAAGGTAAGTTCTCTAGTGAAGTGCAACAGGATAAGGAAAGAGGAACGGGGTAAGTTTGTTCGAGGATGGACTAAAGTTCATCTTGTAGTTTTTTAGTCTTCCACCCTAATAGTGGGTTTCACCAATGACTTGATGTGAGATTTCACTAATGGGAGAATTTTTAATCGTCCAAAAAGGAGTTTTTAATCATCCAAAAAGGAGTTTTTAGTGATCTAAAAAGGAGTTTTAAAAAAACTCCTGTTTGGCTCTCCCATTAGAGAAATCTCTCATTAAGTCGTTGGTGAAATAAACCATAAGTCTCCTAAAAATCCAAAAAGGAGTTTTTAGTGATCTAAAAAGGAGTTTTAAAAAAACTCCTGTTTGGCTCTCCCATTAGAGAAATCTCTCATTAAGTCATTGGTGAAATAAACCATAAGTCTCCTAAAACTGTTATGCCAATCCATGAAGAGCATGGATGATGGAAATTAGTACCCTACACGCCTTACACTTGAATTTAGACCACGCTACGCCACTGCTGTCATATGTCATTTTTCCCCCTCAGAGTGGTAGATATCTCGTGTGCTAGATTACCCGGGTGACCCACTCACAGGCCCTAGAGCTCCAGGTCATTTCAGATTCCTCTAGGTCGGGGGTGGTATAGGTGTTAGGAACCAGACTTTAGGGTGTTACCAGTTACCAGACATACGAGTATTATGCATATTCCAATTCCATTCAAACCATTTCGTCAAATGAATCGACATGTTTAAATATTCAAGGGCGCCTTATTATCATTGGATATTTAGATATTATTATTATTATTAGGTATTTTACCTCAACCTCTAGCTCTATCATCAAGGGAATGTCATTCATTAAACCAGATTTCATTCATTAATCAAATATGAGTAGATATATTATGTTTAAATAATAGGTTCTTGTAAGATGAGTAGCTACCAATCATAAAAAAAGTATAAATTTGGTACTCGTAATGGGATTTTTTCCTCGTCTTAACTACCTAGTTTAATACCCATGAGGAATTAGCGAGGGTTGATATTCACCCTTAACCTATGAATTACATACATATTCTGAGGAGAAATCAAAAATCCTTAGTGGTATCTGCTATCTGCAAATATTTTTAAAATTCATATCTAGGTTGTGGACATGTTCTTTAGTTTACTAGCCGAAAGCCGTCGCTTCGCTCCGGATTTCTGCTAGTAAATCCTTAAGGCATGGCCGTTCATGTCACTCATCCATATTCATTTTTTTTTTTTTTTTTTTTTTTAACTTTTCACAGAAACAATTTTTTTAGACCCAACAAGCAGTCCTTTGATGATTACAAAATTTTATCGAAATGAAACCAACCGTCCAAAAGTTTTCGCGAACCATAAATTTAATGTGTGATAAAATACTAATTTTCGTGCCGTTAGAAATCGATGATCGATCCTTTGTTGAACTAACCCGCCCTTGAATTAGCTCCCAACACCAAAGCATGATCAACCGATTGGTTCCATCATCACAAAGTTACCAACTGACCCTCAAACCTCAGCTCAAGCCATTATGAAACCCAAGTATTGCAATCCGTAAAAAAAATAGCTATCTAGGTATTTATCGACCAAAACAGACATTATTAATAGCCCAATGTATTAATACACATCTAGATTATTTAAAAATGTCTAGCTCTAGAAGTTTAGAGCTTTGGATCAGCGATTCCCAAAACGGTCCCGAAAAATATGCCAAAACCGAAGTATATATGGACTATGGTTTTATGGTTCTATAAAAATTGAAAAAAAAAAAAACAAACAGAACAAAAAACAACAAAAAAATCGGATCTGATAGTACCATTTTCCGCGAATTTATCATTTACAAATCCTGCAAAATTGTAGTGCATAAATGCCCCCATTTTTCGAGCTTCAAAAGTACGTTGAATGATCTTGATAAAGAACTGACAGAAGCCACTCTGGTGAGCTAGAAGGGTAGCACGTTAGACTTGTAAGCGCCAGCCGCGGGTTGGTTTACCGCCCGGGGCGAACTTTATAACAGATTAGGTTTGTTCTCGGAACGCCTGGCTTTCTCATATCCTGTCTTCCTTCTCTCTTCGCTTTCGGGGCGATAAGACCTTTGTTACGGTTCCCTCTATCGAACTTCTTTAAAAAGTTTAGGAACTACTGCTCTAGAATTCTAGATAATGATAATCCAATACATTCCGTTAGGAAGGTCATACATACTCTTACATTACAAATCCTGCAAAATTGTAGTGCATAAATGCCCCCATTTTTCGAGCTTCAAAAGTACGTTGAATGATCTTGATAAAGAACTGACAAAAGCCACTCTGGTGAGCTAGAAGGGTAGCACGTTAGACTTGTAAGCGCCAGCCGCGGGTTGGTTTCGCCTGGCTTTCTATCCTATCTTACGCCTGGCTTTCTATCCTATCTTATCTTCATATCCTATCTTCCTTCTCTCTTCGCTTTCGGGGCGATAAGACCTTTGTTACGGTTCCCTCTATCGAACTTCTTTAAAAAGTTTAGGAACTACTGCTCTAGAATTCTAGATAATGATAATCCAATACATTCCGTTAGGAAGGTCATACATACTCTTACATACACACATAATATTTACTGCCAAAATAGAGACATAAAAGCCGATCGAACTTTAGTCCCAATAAAGTATAACAGTTAATACAGGGTAGGTCAGATCAATTTTATTCCTTCAGATTTTTTTTACTGGATTTTAATTAATCAACTTTTTTTTTGTTATGAACTATTTTTATTATTATTCCTGTAGAAACAACCAAGGTTGAGAAACTTTCAAGGTTTATGCCCATAAATGGTTACAAACGGCGCTTTTAGGCTAGTTTCACTAGATCATATTTCGAAAACTAGTAACCAATTTTAGTTGCTAAACTTCTCTTATCATAATATTTGTTAACAAACTGTCGATATGTGAACGACCATTGGTCGTAGGTAGAGAACAGAGTGTCGCTAGGTCGCGAGTTCGGTTACCGCCCGGTGCGAACTTCAGTTCAGGCTGGTCTCAGTAGTAGCTCGACTTTTAGTGGGGTAGTCGTCTGAAACACCAAACTTATGAAAATGAGGGTGTGTTTATGTACCGGGTTGAGATGAGCTCGGACGAGGTGAGATAGGATATTGTTTCTACAGTTTTGCATTGGAGTGGTAACAAGCGAGGATAGCGTGGGAGTGTTGGGCATTTTTTCTAACCCTCTGTCCCGGCGGCAATTTTTAAAATTTATTTTATATTTATTTTGTATTTCGCTTGTTTGTAATATCTAATATAAATGAAAAGTAAAGGTAATATAAACGTGCAAACTAGAGATAAAAAGTAAAAAATGAATTCAGATTGTACAAGTTGCGGAAAAAAAATCAAAATTTCGAATTTCCCGCCAACTTTACACGCTCATGAAGGCTGTGTTAAGTTACCACATCATTTTCCACACGCCAAGAAAAGACGGGAATGGCCTATCTCAGCCCGGTACATAAACACACCCTGAGACTCTGGCTTTCTATTATTTTCATAGGATTGATTTTTCAGACGACTACGCGCCAGTAAAGGTAGAAACACTATCATCACGTTACGTCACGTGATAGTAGTGTGGCTGTTCTGAACGAAATTACCTATACAATATTATGGCAAAACTTTGAACTGCATCTTTCTGACTCCCCATGACTTCACGTGACGTGATGATAGTGTGTTTCTACCTTCAAAGTCGCTCACTCTTTCACTGTGCGACAGGTCTGACCTACCCTCCGCGTGACATATACTCTCCTGTTCCAAACTAGTAACCAATTTTAGTTGCTAAACTTCTCTTATCATAATATTTGTTAACAAACTGTCGATATGTGAACGACCATTGGTCGTAGAGAGAGAACAGAGTGTCGCTAGGTCGCGAGTTCGGTTACCGCCCGATGCGAACTTCAGTTCAGGCTGGTCTCAGTAGTAGCTCGACTTTTAGGTCTTTTAGTGGGGTAGTCGTCTGAAACACCAAACTTATGAAAATGAGGGTGTGTTTATGTACCGGGTTGAGATGAGCTCGGACGAGGTGAGATAGGATATTGTTTCTACAGTTTTGCATGGGAGTGGTAACTTAAGCAAGGATAGCGTGGGAGTGTTGACCATTTTTTCTAACCCTCTGTCCCGGCGGCAATTTTTAAAATTTATTTTATATTTATTTTGTA